>NC_048299.1:57849925-57948929 GCF_013100865.1 Trachemys scripta elegans | reverse complement strand
GCTTTCGTGGGCTGTAGTCCACGAAAGCTTATGCTCTAATAAATTTGTTAGTCTCTAAGGTGCCACAAGTACTCCTGTTCTTCTTTTTGCGGATACAGACTAACACGGCTGCTACTCTGGAATTTGTAAATTTAGAGCATGTAATATGCTGCAATACTGGCAAAGGTAATTTCATTTTATGAGGAGCAACATATGGTAGATTCACTAGTGTGTGTTTGAGAACTATAGTATCATGAGTAATCTGATACTTCCGTATTTTGTTTGCCATATGCTTGTAACATGAGTTACTTAAATTTCTTTTGTGTGTAATGAAGTATGAAGGACTCACGCTCTAACAGTAGAGGGCATTTTGAACACTTATTTTGCATCTATTTTTCAAAATGGATATATGAGTGATCTGGTTCAGAAAAATTGCTTGCTGGATGGATTCGCTTTGTGGTTTCCACTTCTGGCTATGGGATATAGTAAACTCTTCTTAATTTTGTAATATTTTAGATATGGAGTCATCTAAATTAACAGCTGTACTAATGCCAAATGCATGGTTTCTCTAGAATCTGTGTCTGTGGATATCCTCGGCAACAAGTAAGAAAATACAAAGGAGTAAATAGCAGGATTCCAGTTTCTTCTGAATTCATGGTGCAAATGCTAACTGGGATTTACTATGCCTTGTAAGTTTACGAAATACATATGACAGCTTAACTTGTATACTCTATCGCAGATGTCCTTTCATACCTGTTAATTCATGACTGGCAGAATTATGTTTAGGAGTATATTCTTCTAATAGGATAATTCTGTATGCTGCAATGAAGCATGCAATTTGGGGGCGGAAATTCCACTTGGCAAATTGAATTAATATCAGAATATTTTTAATAACCATTTGCAACTAGTGTATCTATTCATCCCATATGCATTCTTACTCACATACATGTTCATGCTTAGAAGTGACAAATGTGGGTCCAGTTTTGGAAAATTTATTTCAATCTTAATTTTTTCTTGCCGCATCCACATTATTGCTTCTCTTGTCTTCAACACTCTTATCATCCACTAATGTTCACAGGTAAACTAACTGAATTTTGATGTTGTATTTTAACTGAAATAACTGATCCCATAGACTTGTTCACAACATTAATAAATATTCAAAATGTGGAACAGCAGACAGCACACTAGCTATGCAACTTCTATTGAAATTCCATAACTAAAATGCAACAACTAGTTGAATGTTTACCTAAAATTAAACCACTCAGGAGTGTAAGTTATTGATTATAAACAAACTGCTTTTAAACTTGCATTTCTTTTTCTTTAATTAAAAAGTCAAAACTATCTGTTTATAAGAGAATTGTTTCCCTGTACTTTTTGTTCTTAGTGACTCACCTGAACTGATTTCTAAATAAGGTTGTTAATGTTTTGAAGGTAATGTGACCAAAGAGAGAGAGACTGCTATTACTTGAGATAAAAATGAGGGTACAGTTTATAAAACTTGGTAATCATGCTTAATTATAATTTTTCTAGTTATAATGGAGAATGGGATCTAGCTCGTAAAGCAATGGATGACATTTTATATAGAGCTCAGCTGGAGTTGTATCCAGAACCACTGCTGGTAGGTATTATGTTGGGATTTTTCTATACAAATCTAGATACAAAGTCACTAAACTGTAAATCATGCTGGTGATGCAGCATTATAATGAACCATAGGCCCACAGGGAATCATCGGTGTCCTACCTATGCTAAAGATGCTTGGAAGCATGCATTTTTAATACTCCTCTCCTCCCCCCCTAAAAAAAAAGTAATTTTACTTTGTGCACTCAAAAATGGAAAAGTAGAATTTAAAGCCTTGGGGGAGGCTCAAAAGCACCAGGAAGGATGTGGTAAGTAGTCATTGTTTTAAATGGGGACTACTGTCAAAGTAGTTCTTTAAAGCATTGTGCTGGCTACTTGATTTAAGACTTCAAACCACCAGGAAATAAAGGCATAATTGCAAACAGATTTTAGTCTAATCTTTGATACTTACTTTGAACCTTATGATCATAGCTGATCTCAGATTGCATGTGGTATTATATTTTTCCCCAGAGTTGTAAAAATATTCTAATTACCAGGGCTTTGGAGCGGAGCCCAGAGCTGGAGCGCGGGCCAGTAGGTTTTTGCCCGGAGTCGAAGCAGAGCAATTCAAAAATGTGATTGCTCCAATTCCCTGCTAATTACTGTAAATAGTACTTCTGTTAGAGTTCAAATCTTGATAAAACTTCACCCAGATTTTTGTTCCCTCAGGTTGCTAATGCAATAAAGGCCTCACTGCCTCAAGGTGCCATGAAATCTAGTAAAGAAGGTACAAGATGCATTCAGGTTGAAATTACCCCCACTTCATCTAGAATATCAAGAAATGCTGTGACTAGTATGTCCATCAGAGGGCATAGGTGGAAGAGACATGGTAAGAAACACACTGTACACATTAAATGTTACGCTTTTTTTATTAGAGCTATTTTTTTTAAAAAGTTGAAATTCTAAGAGTAATACACACATCTTCTACTTAATTTTAATCTTAACCAAAATGTCTCTGGTTAGTGAGTGAAAGTTGCTATATACTAGTCTCTTTAAAAATCCAATATCATGGATCTTTCTCTGAAGAGTATGAACAGAGCAGCCTTAGCAGCTCACTTGGGTCTGTGTTGTGAATTTGACTAGATATTGAGTATTGCCCAGTAGGATGTTTGAGCCACTGTGCTATTGAGTGAGCTTATCCTGAGTGAGCTATTATATACTGAGACTTAACTGCCAGTAACAGATTCCTTTTTCCTAACCGGGGAATAAAGATTTCCTTGCCGTAGCTCTGAGTGAACATTTGATCTGTTTCACTCATCGGCTATTCAGTTACTCAAATTTTTGGTTTTATTTTAAAATGTAGGACTGTACAAAATTCTTGAATCTGTAGCTAAAGAAGTTACACATACCATTTATTTAACTGGAAGCATTAGTATATCAAATATCTGTTACAGGGTGTCCCAGATTTGTGTCCAAAATGAAGCAATTATTAGTTGCAATAACCAAAGTAATTTAAAGGAGGTAATGTTCTCCCCATAGAACCTTCATGCAAAATGCTCAAAGAAAGCTGGGCAGGGTGTAGAGTGGGAAAAGATGGTCATGTTACAATTGTATTAATAATTATCATTATGAAGAATAGAAGCTAAAAAAAAAACTTCATTAGAGGTCTTTAATCAGTCTGGGCTGGCAGAAAACAGCACGTTAAGGCTTCTGTTTTTGCATAGTCCATTATCTGCACTCCTCTTCTCCAGTCTGAGAAGGAAGAGCAAGTCCAGCACAGATCAGTGCTCTTGATCACTTGCTGTGCCTAAGGCCTTGTAACTACACGTCTACCTCAATATAACGTGACCCATATAACATGAATTCGGATATAACGCGGTAAAGCAGTGCTCCGGTGGATCAAAGCAAGTTCAATATAACACAGTTTCACCTGTAATGCAATAAGATTTTTTTGGCTCCTGAGGACAGCGTTATATCGGGGTAGAGGTGTACCACCTTGGGTTGAGAGCCGGTGAAGATCATTAATATTGGCTCTTATATAATATGGTCATTCTTTATCTTTAATTGATGTTTTGACTGTTTTGGGATGGGCTCAGTGTTGGCATTACTATGATAAGCATCATTATTATATAGGCAGTATAATTAGCAACAAAATTACTACAAGGCTGTTTAAAAAATGGTAAATGGCCTAGTGATCTTGGAGAAGTGCTGATTTAAAAAAAAAAATAGAATATCCAAATTTGTAGTGGTGTTTAGTTTTAAAGCAAGATTAAATCTACAAAACTCTCGCTTATTTACCTTGACATACAATAATGCCCACTGTGGTAATATTTACATCAATCTCTTCATGAAAAGTGTTTAAGTATCAATGAAAACAGGTTGAGTGCAATGGTCCTAAGAGATGGCTATTTATGGGTCAGAGCCAGTGGTGGAGGTGACAAGTGCTATAGTTATTACTAACTGAAATCATAGGAGTGCAAGGGAGTATATCAGCCTACAGTGTGCAAAATGGCTACTGGCCCTTTTTAATTAGAGCGGAAGAAAGTAAGGCAGGATCTGCTGCTGCATAAGACCTGTCAGAATCTCCTTGAAATCAGTAAGGGGCCAGCAACTCTCAAGCAAATCGTGGCTCAGCATTTTAATCAAGAAACTATCTCTGAACATGGTTTAGCCAGTTGTCACATTGTCTTTAATCTTGCTCCTCTGTGTGGCTTTGATGTTGGTAATTCAAACTCACTGATACAGGGAAGCATAGAGTAAGACAGTGGATCTGTTTCATTCTGAGAGAAATTGAAGGCAAATTTAACTCTCTCCTGTTGTCTTCTACTTTATCACTTTTGATAATACAGAATAAAAAAAAGGATTATAATGGGCCAGTACTAACAAGTCTTATTTCATGCATTTTAAAGGTGCTGACTATCCAGCAAAGATAAAGGTCTTGCAGTCTTTACAAAAATCATGCTTTGATATTGCCTTCTTGCAGGGATCATGCTTCATGCAGATGGCGAAGTTCAAGAGACATTGGGTGGGACAAGTATTTGCTGCAACAGATAACAGTAAGGCAAGAGGTTTGATAGTGTTAGTAGAAAAACAGACTCCCGTAAAACATGGAAAAAGCTATTCACTTATGAAGAGAGATGGTGTGACAGTTAATAGAGAAAAGCGTAATATTAATCTAATTCTAAGCAACTAGTGTGACCCAAGCAAGAAATGATGGGTAACCTTTGGGAGAAAAATAAGGGCTTTTTTAACCCCCCCCCCCCCAAAAAAAAAAAAAGTTCTTGCCAAGATTCCATTTGATTCAGGAAGGGAACTACAAACTAAGACTTCGGATGGTGGCATCAAATGGTTTAACGGGGAAAAATTGCACTCCTGGAATAAACTTGTGTAGCCAAAACTTTTCAGCCAAAAATGATTGGGTGTCCCTAATATCCTGTCATTAGATATCTCTCATTCCAGTATGCCAAAAGTGAATCTGAAATATCTGCTCAATGACTGACAAGGCTTTTGGGGGGTTATAAATGGAAAAGGCTGGGTGCATTATACCAATTTTGGTCAGCCTCACTTCCAAAATGTTGTTTATAAAAATTCTAGCGAAAACCCTGATTATTGGACAGCATGAATTTCTTCCTGAATCATAAATCCAGGTTGAACAGGGTTTCTTAACAGGCCATTAAATGTAATATATAGAGTGGGAAAAAATCCTCAAACATAACAGCTGCTGCTTTTTCTGAGGGGTCGGGGTGTACTTTTCTGGGAGGAGGGTGGAGGAAAGTCTTGCTTGAACTGTTCTCCAAATTTGATGTAGACAAACTCATTATACAGATCAAAATACTGTGAAGTAACTGTAGTGTTGGACTGGGAACTGACTTATTAATTCCCGATGAATTTCTTCTGAGGAGCTGGATTAGGTTTGGGTTTTGGACGTAAATCTTGAACCAACAGCTCCTGCAGTGATTAGGAACTGATAGACCAGAGAATCCTGAAAAAGATATTGCTATCACACTTGGAATAGTGGGGCTCCAAGGGCTTGCTCACTTTTTCCTGGCCTGTGGGTAGAAGGTAAGAACAAGAACATCAGCCAGGGATTGGATGTGCCATATCTCTTACCTTGCTACCTCTTACTGTTTACTATCATGAAGTGTGTCTCTCTTGTGGTGCGGGGGATGGATAGCAGCTGCTTTGAAACCACCTATCCATCTGTCTACCTGCTCCCTCTCATTCTGCCAACTGCCCCTGGAATATTCAGCCATGGAAACAACATGTGAAGAGGCAGTCACCTGCCCCACCCCTGGGAGTAGCAGGCGGTGGTTGCTGTTTGTTTTATGAACTACCTGCAGATGTGATAAGTCAGCAGAGAGACTGAAGGTGGGGAGAGAAAATGGGAATGTTGTGGAGAGAGGATGGTCTGAACAAGGGTGAACATCTGAGTTGGTGGCAAGAAGGGGGAGGGCTTGTGAAGGCTACTCTACTGACTATATTGTTAAACTCATCATCTCTTGTTTATATTCGTCTGGGGGATCTTGCTAGAATATGCAGAGAATCCCTGCTTATGACACGAATACAAAGTTCTTCAAGTGCTTATATCGATTCCAATTAGGTATGCGTGCGCTGCGTGCACAATCGTCGGAGAATTTTCTACCCTAGCAACACCCGGTGGGTCGACTGTGGAGCCCCCTGGAGTGGCGCCTTCATGGCGCTGGATATATACCCCAGCCGACCCAGCGCTCCCTCAGTTCCTTCTTACCACCTGTGACGGTCGTTGGAACTGTGGAGCGCGGTATAGCTGTTCTCCACTCTCCCTAGTTTTACTCGTTAGTTCTTGTAGATAGTTGTTGGTTATATACTTTAGATTAGTAGTTTGTTGTTAATAGTTATAAATAGCGGCGGTTAAGGGGGCTATTATCCCTCCTTTCCCCCCGGCGGATAGCCGGGCTCATGCCTAAGGCTCCTGGCTTTAAGCCGTGCGCGACCTGTGCTAAGCCTATGCCAACGGGAGACCCCCACGACTCTTGTCGGAAGTGCTTAGGGGAGTCTCACCAGACGGACAAGTGTAAGATCTGCAAGGCTTTCAGACCAAGGACCAAAAAGGAGCGGGACTTTAGGCTTAAGCAGCTCCTCATGGAGGCGGCTCTTAGCCCAGATCCTCCTTTGGCGCACCAAGTTCCGGCACCGAGCACCTCGGTCCGCAGTGCCCAGCGGCACCCTCCGGTACTGCACCGTGAGCAGACGTGGATAAGGCCCCACGGCACCATCCTCCCTCGGCACCGCGTCCGCCACAAGCACCTCGGCGCCGGTCCCTGTCTCCGGGACATAAAAGGCCCCGCAAGACCCAGGACGTTGCTGTCCACCAGGCACCGGCTCCCCCCGCACCGGTGGTAGAGCCGTATCCGGCTTCGGAGCGCCAGAGGGTGCAAGTGTCATCAGCACCGTTGACTCCGGCACAGGGTGTAGGGCCGTTGAGTCCAGTGCGGACTGGCTCACCGCCTCGTCCGGTGGTGGAGCCCTGTCTCCCTTCTACACCGGAGAAGTTTGCCATGGCAAAAGACCTCATCGCCCTCACAGAGCCGGTGCCATCTCAACCCGCGGCACCGCATGCCCTTCGTACGGGGCAATCCAGGGGCAAGCCTACCCTGATACGCCCGCCATCTCCGAGCGTGGACTCGCGGCACCGCTCCCGGTCTCGGAGCAGGTCCCGACGCCACTCGCAGTCCCGGCACCGATCTTCATCTCGGCGCCAGTCGTACTCGCAGCTCAGATCTTCCTCCCGGCACGGTCTACTTCTCGGCATCGACCTGAGCATCGGTACCGGTCGGAGTTCAGACGCAGTTTTCGGCACCGGTATGAGCACCGCTCCCGTTCACGAGGCCGCTCCCGGCACAGAGTCTACAGATGGTCTTCGTCTTCCCGATCCAGATCCGGATCCCAGTACCGACATGGCCATCGGCACTGTTCTCGATCCCGGTACCGTTCGCCAGTGGACCAGCACCGCTCGGCACCGTACCAGGACGAGTCCCTGCAACCACGCTCGGCACCGCTCTGGCCCTCGAGATCGGCGTCTCGCTCGTCTGAAGGGGCTTCCCGTTCAGGGTACCCTGCTCAGGGTCAGGCTGCAGACGACTTGGGTCATTGGCAGGAGGGGGCAGAGGACCTTAGATAGGACCCTGCACATTGGTCTTTCTGGACCCCATGTGCGTATCACCAAGCTCAAGGGGCTCCACCAGCGGCCTCTTGCTCAGCAGACTCTGAGCCCAGGGTTCCTGAGGCCACCATCTCCCGTCCTCCCCCAGGGGGCATCGAGGCTCCGGCGCCGATACCCACGCAGGCACCAGACCCCGGTGCAGGGGATCCTGCACATCAGGGTCCCTTGGAGACGGACCCGAACATGGTTCCTTGAGGCGTCCTCCTCATCTTCCCTAGATGAGGCAGTGGCGGGTACAACAGCCTCAGGCCCACCTCCAATAGACCTCCGTGCCCACCAAGACTTGTTGTGTAGGGTGGCACGAAATATGGACCTACAGGCTGAGGAGATAGTGGAGGTGGAGGACCCGGTGGTGAGAATCCTTTCAGCTGATGCCTCATCCCAGATGGCATTGCCCATTATCCGTACGATCCAGGCTAACGCTAATGCCATATGGCAAACCCCGGCCTCCATCCCTCCCACTGCCAGAGGTGTAGAGAGGAAGTATTTTGTCCCCTCTAAAGACCATGAGTACCTCTATACACACCCTCCGCCGTGTTCACTGGTAGTCTCCTCAGTGAACGCCAGAGAGCGCCATGGCCAGCAGGCGGCAGCGCCCAAATCGAAGGACGCTAAACACTTCAATTTGTTTGGACGCAAGGTTTACTCAGCGGGGGGTCTGCAGCTCAGGGCTGCAAATCAACATGCACTCCTGAGTCGGTACAATTATAACTCATGGAATTCCATGGGTAAATTTAAGGAGTTGGTCCCCCAGAACTCGAGGGAGGAGTTTGGGGCCCTTGTGGAGGAAGGAGAAAGGTGGTTAGGACCTCCTTACAGGCCTCCTTGGACATTGCGGACTCGACCACCAGGACACTAGCGTCTGGGATAGCCATGTGACGCGTCTCCTGGCTCCAGGTTTCGGGGTTACCGCCAGAACTGCAGTAGACCCTGCAAGATCTGCCGTTTGAGGGCCAAGGGTTGTTCTCGGACAAGATGGACTCTCGGTTGAAGAGCCTCAAGGACTCGAGAACCATCATGCGCTCCCTGGGGATGTATGTCCCAGGACCCCAGTGCAGGCCCGTTAGGCCCCAGCCACAAGGGTTCTACCCTCCTCATCATCCGCGTCAGGACTTCCCCAGAAGGCAGGGACTAGGTGGTAGACGGAGGTCAACGGGCCCCCAACCTGTTCAGAACCAGGGCCCTCCTAGGCCACCTTCAGGACTTAGGCAAAACTTTTGAAGGTGCGCCCGAGGACGGCGCACCAGCCACCACCCAGGATCCATTCCCTTTATTTCGGGATCGCCTCTCCTATTTCCACCGTGCTTGGTCCCTTATAACTTCGGACTGTTGGGTCCTTCGCACGGTGGAGAGGGGATACGCTCTCCAGTTTTCTTCGTTTCCCCCCCCACACACACCTCCTCTCCCCGTCCCTCTTGAGGGACGCTTCTCACGAGCATCTCCTTACACAGGAGGTTTTTCGGCTCCTCTCTATGAGGGCCATAGTGGAGGTTCCCCCAGAGTTAAGGGGCAGGGGGTTTTACTCCCGCTACTTCCTGATCCCCAAAGCAAAAGGGGGTCTGCGACCCATTTTAGATTTACGCGGACTCAACAAATTTATAGTAAAGTTGAAGTTCCTCTTGGTCTCCTTGGGGACCATCATCCCTTCCCTGAATCCTGGAGACTGATACGCCGCCCTCGACATGAAGGATGCATATTTTCATATAGCAATCTACCCCCCACACAAGCGCTTCCTTCGATTTGTAGTAAACAATGTGCACTACCAATTTGCCGTCCTTCCCTTCGGCTTGTCCATGCCTCCGAGAGTGTTCACCAAATGTCTGGCTATCGTGGCAGCATACCTTCGTCAACAAAGGATACAGGTGTTCCCGTATCTAGACGACTGGCTCGTGCGCGGCCGAACCAGGGAGCAAGTTCAGGCGCACGTCCAGATAATACTACAATTATTCCACGAGTTAGGCATTCTACTCAACAAAGAAAAGTCCACTCTGGAGCCAACATAGAGGATAGAGTTTATTGGGGCAGTTCTAGACTCCAAACTCACCCGGGCTCTTTTGCCAGACACTCAGTTTCACACCATCGCAAACATCATCCACGGACTCCAGGTCTTCCCGATCACCACGATAAGGACGTGCCTCGGCCTGTTGGGACACATGGTCTCTTGCACTTACATAACCAGGCATGCCAGACTTCGGCTTCGCCCACTTCAGGCCTGGGTATCGGCGGTGTACCGTCCTTATCAGGACAACCTGAACATGGTGGTCATGGTTCCGAACTCGGTCTTGACCTCTCTCACCTGGTGGCTGGACCACAAGGCGGTTTGCGCAGGAGTGCCGTTTCATGCCCCACATCCCTCCCTGTACCTGGTCATGGATGTTTCATCTCTAGGTTGGGGTGCTCACCTTGGGGAGCACCATACACTGGGCCTGTGGACCGCATCCCAACTAGCTCTGCACATCAGTGTTCGAGAGCTGATGGCGGTGCGCCTAGCGTGTCAGACATTTCTCGGTCTCCTACATGGCCATTGCATGTCAGTCCTCACAGACAACACCACGGCCATGTTTTACATCAACAAGCAAGGAGGAGCCCAGTCGTCTCTCCTGTGCCAAGAGGCCATTCGCCTGTGGGAGTTCTGCATTGCCCACTCGATACATCTCATGGCATCGTTCCTCCCTGGAGTCCAGAACACTAGCGGACCATCTCAGCAGATCCTTCCAGATGCATGAGTGGTCGATCCGCCCGGATATCATCCATTCCATCTTCCAGAGGTGGGGATTTCCCCAGGTAAACCTGTTTGCCTCACGAGCCAACAGGAAGTGCCACGCGTTCTGCTCCCTCCAAGGACGATCTCCGGGCTCCCTGTCAGATGCTTTCCTCCTATCATGGAGAGACCAGCTGTTCTACGCTTTCCCTCCATTCCCACTGGTCCACAGGGTGCTGCTCAAGCTATGCAGAGATAAGGCACGTATGATTCTTGTTGCTCCAGCTTGGCCAAGACAGCACTGGTACACCATGCTTCTGGAGCTATCAGTGCAAACTCCGATCACGCTTCCCTTGTGCCCAGACTTGATCTCTCAGGACCACGGCCGACTCTGTCACCCCGACCTGAAATCGCTCCACCTCACAGCGTGGATGCTCCATGGCTGAATCGGACAGAGTTACGATGCTCACATCCCGTACAAAAGATCCTGCTGGGAAGTAGAAAGCCCTCTACACGGACCACTTACTTAGCCAAGTGGAAACAGTTCTCCTGTTGGTGCGAGCAGCGGGCCACGCCCCCCTTGCAGGCATCTATTCCTCTTATTCTCGAACATCTCCTATCCCTGAAACAGCAGGGCTTGGCTATATCTTCGGTCAGGGTTCACCTGGCAGCTATCTCGGTGTTCCACCCAGGAGAACACGCTTCCTCGGTCTTCTCTAACCCGATGGTCGTCAGATTCCTCAAGGGCTTAGACCGTCTATACCTACAGCAACGCCAACCTGTTCCGGCGTGGGATCTTAACCTGGTTCTCTCCAAGCTCACAGGGCCCCTGTTCGAGCCATTGGCTACCTGCTCACTCCTTTACCTATCTTGGAAGACAGCCTTCCTTGTAGCCATCACTTCAGCAAGGTGTGTTTCTGAAATCAGGGCGCTCATGTCTGAGCCTCCATACACAGTCTTCAATAAAGACAAGGTGCAGCTTCGCCCCCACCCCGCCTTTCTTCCCAAGGTGGTATCAGCTTTTCATGTGACCCAGGATATATTTCTCCTGGTCTTCCATCCTAATCTGCACGCCACCCGTCAAGACCAGCATATGCACTCCTTGGATGTACACAGGGCCCTTGCTTTCTGTATTGAGCGTACGAAACCATTTAGGAAGACAACGCAACTCTTCATTGCAGTGGCCGACCGGGTGAAAGGCTTACCGGTCTCCTCACAACGTCTCTCCTCTTGGATCACGTCCTGCATTCGTGCTTGCTACGACCTGGCCGGTGCCCCGACGCCACGCCTCACCGCCCACTCCACGAGGGCCCAAGCCTCCTCAACTGCCTTCCTGGCTCATGTCCCGATCCAGGATATTTGTAGAGCGGCGGTTTGGTCATCGGTCCACACCTTCGCTGCTCACTATGCGCTTGTACAGCAGTCCAGAGACGACGCTGCATTTGGGTTAGCGGTTTTGCACACGGCAATGTCTCACTCCAACCCCACCACCTAGGTAAGGCTTGGTAGTCATCTAATTGGAATCGATATGAGCAAGCACTCAAAGAAGAAAAAACAGTTCCATGCCAAACTCGTCCCCCTTCCCCACTGTCGGAATAGCCGGCAAGAAGGAACTGAGGGAATGCTGGGTCGGCTGGGGTATATATCCAGAGCCATGAAGGCGCCTCTCCAGGGGGCTTCACAGCCGACCCACTGGGTGTTGCTAGGGTAGAAAATTCTCCGATCGTGCACACGGCGTGCGCACACCTAATTGGAATAGATATGAGCAACACATCTCGAAGAACAACAGTTACAAAGGTGAGTAACCGTTTTTTAGTCTTAGCTGAAACTTGATATCAGTTTTTTAAAAATTAAAGGAGTTTTGAGATTAGTTTGTTGTTGTTTAGTAGAAACACTGACAAGCTAGATGTCTTGGTGCAGAAAATAGGGATTTAAATGAATTGCAGAGTATAAAAGTATTTGGAATACAAATGACACACTGACAAGCTGCTCTCAAGAAAATTCTTTCTTTGCTGTAGACTATCTATGGGTGGGGGTGTGTGGACTAAGTTAATCAAAATGTGCTGTTTACCCCAAATCTTGTTCTTGCTGGTAGGTGCATCATATAATAGTTCTAAGAACTTCAGTGAATTACTTTTATATTTGTTTGAAGAAAATGGCTTTGACTCTCCAGTAAAATTTCCTCTATGCAGAAATCCAAGAGGATGGGGATTTCATGATGTTTACAGCTAGTAGCTGCTGATGTCAAATGCATTACACAATGAACACTTTACACTGAAAAGCACAGGCCCTGATTCTGTGACAGTGGGGTGACTTCTGACATCTCAAACTTCCTAATACCAATAGTTAGGTTCTGGGGATAGAACACCCTCTTATGAAAACTTTCAGTTTTTGGAATAGTTGTAGGGAAAACTTACCAACATATGAGCTGAAAAGAGAATGGAGTTAAGATCTATTCTCTGGAGACATTTTGGAATAATTTGAACTCTTAGAATGGAAGTACAATATTATGATGTCTTCTAGTACAGACTAATCTTCACAAACTTCTGGGAGCATCCAAGTACAGTAGTTTAGTTGGAGAATTGTGGACTTATGACGACCAAAAAAAACAACAGAAGGTCTTTTTTGTTTTTTATTTTTTTATTTTTTTAATGTAATGACTCACTGGAATTAGACTCAACTTCAAAACTAAGACAAGAGAAAAGTAGTGGGGAAAAATGTGTTAAACCACTTAATCCCAAAAACTGGGAAATTCATATGGCGATACACAAGGGCATCTGAAAAGCTGTGTAGTTTAAAATAATTATGCTACATAACTCGGCTGGATCAGGATGAAATTTCAAAAAGGATCTTATATAATTGTAGAAAGAATTTGCAATTGGAGAGGCTGTTGACAGCATAAAGCCTATTCAGTAGTTAAAATCTGTGGACAGGCTGAGGGTTAGATGTGCTCCCTATGGATCTGGTGATACTGCTGTGTAAATTTCTGGTTTCATGATATAAAGGACTGTAAAGTACTTTGGTTAATTCTGACAACAGCTAGTTACTGCCTTTTATGAGGTTGATGTACTGATCTCACATGGAATGGTTAAATTTGAGCCACCAACCTGAGTATTGAAATTTGACTTACTTCCTAATACTGTGATGTGTATGCCCACCCATCGTCCCCTCCTTGTCATCATACACACACAAAATAGAAGATTGTAAAGCAAGAGCATGGGAGGAGGAGTTGAGTGAGACATCCTAGAGCAGGGTCTGTAGATTTAATAGAAAAATGCATTCAAGCACCATGTTGAGTAAGTTTACATGTGTAAATACTTCTATACTGTTTATCACTGTTTCAGTAGAGTTTTTTTTGAATTATTAAAAAAAAAACAGTTTTTCCAATACTAGAGGATAGTAAGTATGTGTAAATGGCAGTTGTATGGAGTATAGATAGAAAGGATAAGGACTTATTTAATATTAGATTTTTATCATATCTTAATGGTCTGGAATCTTACAATTTATAAGCTTTTAGTCTAATTTTAAAATTTGCTTTTCAGGAGTAATCAATCTCTTGATAAAATGCATTGTTGCCTAATGTGGAAAACTTGCATTGAAGTAAGCCTGTCTACACCAATTTCAGTGTAAAATATAACTTAGATTTTATTTATAGCATAACAGTATCTTTTGAAAAAGATCTGCATATTGTTTAGCAGTCTTGGAAATATTACCCCAATCTCTGTATTGACACTGAAAACCTAGTGAATAGTTTTCATTATAGTTGTCACATTTATATGTAACTTCTGTTGAAGAAAAATATCATTGTTCTTAGCTGTCTTTCCTGAATAGCACATGCCCTTTAATACCTGTATTCCAGTCATTACTACTATTCCAGTGTTTCCATTATCCCTATAATATGTGGTATCACTTCCTGCACCAGTAGTTCTAGTTCCTCCATTTTGTTATTTAGACTCCTTGCAGTGGTGTACAGCCATCTTAGTTGTTCTTTTTTGCCTTCACCCAGATTCCTCACCTTAATAGGTAGTCATTTTACTGCCACTATTGCCTATCTGACTGTTACTGTCAGTAGTATTGGCACTCTTTCCTCTTGTTGTCCATTCTTCTATCCTCTGTTCCGTTTTCCATTGCTGTTCATTCTCTTTTACTTGATTTTCCTTCTGCTCAATATTAGAATGAGGCATGGAGATTACATCTCCCAACCATCTTCCCTGAATATCTAGCTTAAAGGTCTCTTAAACAGTCTGTCCTCTGGGAGACAGATATCTTGATCTTTGTCTAACATAGTCCACCATCTGTTCATCAGATCGTGGCTGGCTTTTTATTGTTGTTGCTATTGACTTGGTTTTCCTGTAAATAATCAGCCTAAAGGCAAAAGAATTTCTTGGATTATCAG
The DNA here is from genome assembly GCF_013100865.1 of Trachemys scripta elegans. NCBI lineage: Eukaryota > Metazoa > Chordata > Testudines > Emydidae > Trachemys > Trachemys scripta. The sequence goes on along the minus strand of NC_048299.1, from coordinate 57,934,094 downwards.
TCCTTATAGGTATATAGGGGCTGTTCTGTCTCCCTACATAAATAGAAAAAAATGTAGGAAAATTGCATGTCTTATATAAGGTTTAAAAGTTGTTTAAATGGGGATATATTATTTAAGGAAGAAAGGAAAATTGAAAGCAAATGGGATAAAATCTCTGGCAGCACTTGTCTGGTGTATCGTAAAGTCTTAGATGCAGAATAAACAATTTATAGTAGCTTTAAATATATTTTTGTTCAGTTTTGTTTTATAATTCTTAGGCATATTAATTGCTATCTAGCATGCCAAAAACTACAGAGTGACCCTTCGGAGGTTGTTTACCCCTCTCCCCCCCTCCCCCATCCCATGTTCTTGGCAATTAGATGTATTAATTCCTTTGGCATCAAATGAGTAGACCTAAATAGTGTCATCTGAACCAAAGCTGTAAAAATTGGCTTTTCGAGACAGGTGGGAGAAAGGAAACAAGTTGTTAAATCACAGCTGAAATCTGAAAAATGTGTGGTGTTTTCATTTATAGCCATCAATGAATTCTAACTATGTTTTTAAATGTAACTGAGAAACACTTTTGAGATTGGTGTTTCTAGTGCATTGTCATAATGGCTACACACTTAGGCATGCGCATGCAGCCAATTTTAAACAGAATTTTAAGGTACCTTAAGTCCATTAGAGACCATTAAAGTTGTTTTTTAGATATAAAAGATGGGATGTGGAAGAGCTTTGTGGCCAAAATAGGTACTGCCACTGCAAAAAACTGACTTCCCTGCTGCTTTACGTAAGTACAGAGGTGTGAAGCCATGTTAAAATGCAGTTGGTTCACCTTATTAGTTAGTACCATGTGGTGGTCATTTGTGACCTTTCTTCCCTATTCTTCTTATTACTAGCTCTAATCAAAAACATTTCTGTTAACCGAAATAGATACCTTCGGAAGTAACCTTTATGCCTCCACTCATACTCCTAAGAAACCGAACAGTAAGTTTTCCTACTTAATCCCTTCCACGAGTGTTGAAATCAGACTTGTCTTCACTGCTGAAATCTTGATAATAGGCATGCATATCTATCTATATAGAAACTAAAAAAATATAAATCACACACACATCCCTTTCATCTTCGAGAATTCCAAAACACTTCACAAACTACAGTAGTACTGTGTTAAAGCCACTTCCCTTAAAGTGGCAGCTTGCCAGCTGGTGAAAAATCGTGTTAAGCAGTATGGGAAAAGTTACTGTTTTGGCCATTGACATACAGGCAAACCCCATGACCATTAGAAAGGGCCTTTGGATGTTTGCTCATGCGAAGCATGGGGGGGCCTTTTGCCATTAAGTTGTTCTTGGAAACATTTCACCATTATAGTAAATTGTCAGGTACTTGACTTACTTTCAAACCATTCCTTCCAGCAGATAGCATGACTCTGGTGTCAAATAGACCTATGTAGTAGCTGAATATTTACCAGGTTTCACGTCCTTTCAACTTCAGTGTTTACTCATATATTTACCCTAAATTAGTGTTCCTTCAATATTCATATGTAGGCTTCATATCAACAAGTTTGAAAAAAAGCTTACAGCACAGACAATTGTTGTCTGCAGTTCTAAAACCTCAAATACTCTTAATATTGATATTCTTTACTTCGTCCTGAAGATTTTGAAAACTATATCACTAATAAATTAAGCACTTCAGAGTAAGGATGAGCTATCATTTCTGGCTATTGCTATGCTTTCATTGGATTTTTTTTTCATTCTTGTCAAGCTTGCTACTATTTATATAAATGGAGAGATGCTTTTCTCTCTTCCTGTGCTTGCTTTTGTATGGTACAAATGTGATGGTAGAAACTTTCATGATGGATACCCCATGACTGCTTAGACCTGGTAGCTTCCCCTCTCACAAAATCCAGTTCATAGTAGATCTGGTGATGAAAAGCCATTTGACTCCTGAATGTTTTATTGTCTTAAAGTTTGGAAATCTGTGGTCTAATTCTTTAAAGGTTTTTGTAATGCCGATAGGTTGCTGGAAGTGTAGTTTGTTACATTATATATTGTAAAGTTTGAAAGGTTTTTTCTCTTCTCTTCTCTTCTCTTCTCTTCTCTTCTCTTCTCTTCTCTTCTCTTCTCTTCTCCCCCCGCTCCTTCCCCCCCCCTCGCCCCCCATTCACATTTCTCTCCCTCTTTATCCTTAACCTCTCTTGATGGGTCTTCCTTTATCGGACTCTAACTTTAGATAGTAAACTTTTCAGGGAAGGAATTTGTCTGTAAAGTACCTTGTGCATAGAGTTAGTGGGAGACAGTTTTTCAATTCTGCAAAAATGTTCATAGTTGCAAAATGTTTGCATTCTGGTGAAACCAATACCTTTCAAAATTTTGTACAAAAAAATGGAGGGGTGGGACTGTTTAAGGCACTGTTGAATGTGAGAGATGAAAGTTCAAGTCCCTGCTCTGAATCAGGCAGGGACTGTCCTCATCCTAGGTGAGTTCCCTAACCACTGGGCTATTGGCTATTCTAGGGAGAGTTTCTTTCTCTTCCCTCCTCTCAAGCCCCCTAAAAATTCCATCCTGGACTCAAGAAACCTTTGCCGATGAATGGACACAGAAAGTGATGAGTTCTGGTGAAAAATTTTGGTTTTAACAAATTGGCATTTTCTGATGAAAAATTGTTTTGTCAAAATTCTTGACCAACTCTACTTATGCACCATTGCCCTTTAGGTTTTGAAGATCTTCCTATCCCTTTTTACTATAGAAAAATACCACTTTTCCAGTTCAATGGTACTATTTTTATTCATGTGTATAGTATCAAGAACTGCAGCAATCACTGATTTTTGCTACCATTACTTTAACTATCTAGGAATATCAAAGTATGCTCATACTACTTTTAAATGATGGCCCACTCTCTGTTGCTGTGCCTTTAGTATTGTTTGCTCTCTTCCCCTCCTCATCCATCAGTCAAGTTATAGTACCTTGAAGCTAAGATCATCACTTGTGCCTCAACTCGTTCTCCAGCATTGCAATGAACTGTTTCTCCCTTATAGCCTATCTTCTCCTGTTTGATCCTGTAGCGAGGTAATTGTCTAGTACTTGAGATCAGTCTGACATGGAAGTGATAAGAATACTATAAATCAAGCTTCACTATAAACTCAATAAGAGCAGAAAATGGGCTGAGGTCAACATGTTTATTGCGCTACTGGAAAGTGCTCAGATGCTATGGAGATGGATGTGATATACGAATTTCTATAGAATAAACATTCCATGTTACACGTACATAGCTTTTTGCAGGTGTTACTTTGCAGATTTTATATAAAGGTTAAGTGAATTTTAAGTTGATGTACTTGAAAGTTTTCCTAACTATGCAGACTTGTTCCAGTTGAAAATAACTTTAAAAAGAACGCAGAGATAAAGTGGCAATCTAATTGTACCTGAGCTGATCTGGCTGTCAAGATGTAGGAGTTTCAGTTCAACCACATTCAAGGGAGAGTGCTATATCAGTGCATACTGACGGCATAATCTCTGCTCCTATGTGGTAGTACTTCAAGTTAACACAGAGATAATTGTAAAGATAACTTTAAAAACAAAGGTTTTCTTTACATCCTAGTACAGCTGATACAATATTGTCATAGGGCTTGTCTTCCTGGAGAGCTTTCCTGTCAACATAGTGCTGTCTACACAGGGGGTTAAGTTGGTATAACCATGTCACTCAAGAGTGACGATTTTTCACACCTCTGAGCGATGTACTTAATGCTGATACAGGTCTGTAGTGTAGACCTGGCCATAGAAGTGAATTGAGGGGGAAAAAGCTAAACTCAATTTTGATGTCTAAAATAACATGTAATTTTGAATTTTCAAGAACACATGTTTCATGAGCATCTTTCAGGACTTTAACACTGAAAGACAAAGGAGATTGGAGGGGAGTGTAGCACAGCATGGGAGAAAGTCCATTTTTTAAAAAAATGGAGTAATTCTATCCCATCCTCACCAATACTGCTAATTAACAAAGTTAATATGCAAACATCTGGCTTAATTCATAACACTTCAGCCATCCAATTTCTGTGTTTTTGTTGTTTTTCATGATTTTGTTTCAGACATCTTTTTTTTTCTTTCTTATCCATCTTCATTTCTAGAACAACCAGAGAATGGTAATGATGCTCCTGAATTGGGAAACTTTGTCATACCTGAGATTAGTGTCACAAATGTGGCTGGAGAGAGAACCGGGAATGGGGAAAAAAGCAGAGCACTAGCAGAGAATGATTCTCAGCATATACAGGGTGTGCAGGAAACAGCTACAGATCCTAGAAATGACAGCAAAGGCATGCCAGAAATCAGGAGGCAAAAATCTGTAAGAAAAATGATGGAGGATGGAATAAACTCATCTGGCAGAGTGCAGTTTTAGCAGAGCACTTTGTAGCTGCACTCTAAGGGCTTGTCTATACTTACCGCGCTGGTTCGGCGGCAGGCAATCGAACTTCTGGGTTCGATTTATCGCGTCTAGTCTGGACGCGATAAATCGAACTCAGAAGTGCTCCCCGTCGACTCCGGTAATCCTGCTCGCCGCGAGGAGTACGCGGAGTCGACGGGGGAGCCTGCCTGCCGGGTCTGGACGGGGGTAAGTTCGAACTAAGGTATGTCGACTTCAGCTACGTTATTCACGTAGCTGAAGTTGCGTACCTTAGTTCGATTTGGGGGTTTAGTGTAGACCAAGCCTTAGGTACCATTGATTGAAAGGGTCACTGCTGCATGTTTGGAGAGTTGCAGTATGCAGTTATTTTATTTGCATGTTGTTATTTAATAAAAACACAAATGCATGCACTGCACACACCATTTCTTATTGTGTCTGTGCCACATACAATGATGACATAACTTGGGGAAACCACACTGTGAGACTCAACATGGACAGAAAATACTTTCCTATTCTTCACTTTGAGCATATTTTGCATATTTGTTGGATTTACAAATAAAGTTATCAAGGAAACAAAGTGGACTATTTCAAACTTATGCAAAAAAGCATTTCAGTATGCTTTACTGTTCCCCCCCCCCCCCATTATACCATTTGAAACACCTTCATGATGTTGATACATTCATACTCCAGTGTTAAGTTTCCAATCTAGTTATACTGGCAAACAGATAATGCAGAAGGTGACCTTTCAGTCATAAAACTAAAACACTGTTGGGTTTTCTAAACTTGCAGGAGCCATAAATGGGTATTTTGTGGCATTGATAATCTACCTTAATGATTAATTTGCTTTGCAAATAGTATGTAGAAGCACTTGCACATAATAGGATTTATACCTTTTTAGTTTTCTGTGTGGTCTCTTTCTGATCTGTTCCTAATCTTTTGCATGAATAATAGTGCTTTTTTTCAAAATCACTACAAAATGAGATTATGCGGGCATGCCTTATGGTTTAGTAAATGCAACTTGATGCAATTTAAATCATAATGAATCATTTTCTACAATTTAATGCAATAGGTAAGTGTTTTACATTTTTCTACTTTGCTCCATACCTATTGCTTTATTGCTTCGTCTTTGAAAATGCCGAAGTCTAACTGTGTACATCTGAATTAATCACAATATGAATAACACCTTTTAATTAACACTTTTTTCTTGTTCCTTTGCATAGATAATACTGATGTAGCAATTCCAGAAGAACTGATAGAAGTATCTGAGGTTGATGAAGGGTTTTACTCTAGAGCTACTTCTAGCACAAGCCAATCTGCCTTATCAAACAGCAACAACACCAGCAACAAGATCCTTTTAGGGAAGAGCCAACGAAGGTCTGGAGGAAGCAAAGTTGGGGGGAAAGAAAGAGAAGCTTCTGGGGAATCCTGCAAAGAAGACTTTTCTCGAAAACAAACTCAAAGAGCCATGAGTGAGAATTTAGATCTTCTATCTTTAAAGAGACTGACATTAACTACTAGTCAATCCCTGCCTAAGCCTGGCAGTCATAGTTTGGCTAGAACTACCACTACTGCTTTTAGTAAATCATTTGAGCAGGTCAGCGGTATCACAGTTCCAAATAACCGTAGTGGTGGAAATGGTACTGAAGCAAATAGGTTTTCAGCATGTAGTCTTCAAGAGGAAAAATTGATATCTGGAGCAGAAAGAATAGATCTTCCCATTTCAAACAAACAATCAAATCAGCAGCGACCTCCTAGCATCAGCATAACACTGTCAACAGACTGATGTCTGACAAATTGCCTAGTATGAAAAAGGAATCTGGAGATTCTGTTGATAGTGTGCTCCCCATCTTCCCTTTTTAAAATCTAACCCTCCAAATTCTTGATACCGTTGGAGTTTGGCTTGCATTTGACAGTGTGTTTAGATTACAATTTTTAACTATTTTGCATTGTTTCAACTGTTATTAATAGCCTAGAGGGTTTTTTTTTCCTTAAGTGGTTTGATTTTACACTTACACTTCCTATTATTTACATCCCCCTATTGTTAACAAACATTGGCAGGCTCTGTTTAGCCATGCTGGCAGAGTGTGTATGTGTGTTGTAAATTATAGACTGCAGAGCAAAGGGATCCTCTTTCTCAGGATGTAGCTGTTCAGTCACTGATGCAAAGCAGTTACTTAAGTTTTCTATTAGAAGGGGTTTGTGACTCAGGAATGAAATTGTGTGACATTGCAATAGATCCATACAATAAAATCACAGCATCGCAGACCATGCCAGAGAAAATGTGTTGATGTGAGAGATGTACTTTGTTATAGGCCTACAGCTAGAAGTACCAGTTCAGTGTTCCATGTTAAATGGAAACTTTCATAACAGTGGGAAATCTTTGCATGCACCTGACTCAATTCACAAACTCCAATATGTTTGCACACCACTTGAGTCGCATATTCCTGTAAGTATATGGGTATATGCAAACTGAGATTTTGTGTACGATAGGTCTCTCTAAACGCTTGGTTGAAAACTTGGCTCCAAAAGTCATACAATGGCAGATCAAACTTCTACTGGGGACAGGAGTTTTCTGTGATGAAAATGCCATAATACTCAGAAAAGTGACTAAAAATGTCACTAGTTGGGTTCCATGTTTGATTCTGAGTTACCAGATATGTTCAGTTCAAAAGCCACAAAGGCTTATGCTCCAATACATCTGTTAGTCTATAAGGTGCCACATAATTGCATCATAATTATAGTATCAGTATGTTTACGCTGATTTTGACACCTGTTATATTGAATCAAGCACATCATTTTAATGGAATAATGTATTTAAAGATAAGGCTTGTTCTTGAATGAGACTAGGAGACTATTACAAAAGGACACGTACAAATTAAGAATCTTGCAAGCACAAAGGGGAAATTATACTGTAACTGATTTATAACTAATTTCATTTATGTTGTAACTTAATGTTGTTGTAACTTTCATTTATGTTGTAACTTGTAACTCACGCCATCATTATTTTGCTAGTTTTAAACTACAAAATATCAACATTCTTTACAGTTACTATAGTAGTGTTTTAAAAAATTTTATTAGCTGAGATTATAGCTTTAACAATGCTTATTGATTGCAAGCTACACACAAATGGGGAGAAGAGAAGCTGGCAATAACCACTCCTTGAAAAGAGAGGGAGTGTTTTACATAGTATAACTGTGTGGTCTTTTCTCAGGGGAAGTGGAGAAAGTAAAATGGAGGTCTAATGTATATCCATTCATGAGTATTCAGATCTCTGTGGTGAGGTTCCTTTTATAGGCCAAAAATGTCAAAGGACCTCATGACACAGAGCAAGGACTAAAGCTTTTTTAGACTTTCCCTAGTTTAGTTTTTGCCTTGAGATCCATTCTTGATTTGACTGAAAACTAAAGCACAAATAAATTTAAACAAGCTCTCGTACACTCTCTGCAGCCTCTTAACCACCTTTCAGAGTGGGGTGACAATGCTGTGTTAAATTTTGTTAATTTCCAGCCATTGCATATTTATAGCATCCAAACCACAGGCAGTGGAAGAGTATTGGGGAGCTGGTAAAAGGTATTACTAGGTAATGTCTACATAATAGACATTCTGCATTTAACATAACTTGAAATTCCTCCTGGGAGGCCAAGAAGGGATGTCCACTAGAGTTTCGCACAAGATCCTTTCCTAGCTCTCACTAAGCAGAACACACAGCCTTCCTCTGATTTCCTAGCTGTAGGGTAATACAATTTTAAAATTCTTTTACTTGAACTAAACCTTTAAGTTGACTTATAACTTATCGATTTAAACTGTAATTCCAGTAAACCTTTTACCATGACAGTATTAAGCATGGATTAGCTTTAAGAACAAATTAGTATTTTAAGTCCTTTCTTTTCTAGAGAAATTGTGATTTATTTATTTTTAATTGTCTCCATAGTAGTTAAACCCCCTTTTTGATTCAATAGTGGTAGAAAAGATGTTTCTGTACTGGAAGATCCAGCCATTTAAGTTTGAAGCTACAGAGTAACAGAATTAACCCTCTCTTTTAGAGGTGTATTTAAAATGCCAGGGGTACAAATGAGTAACTTTAATGTTTACAAAGCTGCCACTTGACTATTCTCCAAACTACAAATCAGAAGGTATTTTTTAAAAGGGTAAGCTGTTTTTATCTTGCACGTTTAATCATTTTACCTTTGGCTGTTGGTTTTTGTTTCTTCCTGGGCTTAAATAAATGTTAAAACAAAATGATAAAACCCACATTCCTCTTATACAATAGAATTTATATGAGGTTTTATGGTTTTCAAGTAAATGTGATTTAAAGGGAAGATTTCTTAATACTAAAGGGCTACTGCTTCTACTTACACATGCAGCTTTATGTACATAAGTCTTTATAAGCCTATCTATATGGTTGATTCATTGAGTTCATTTTGTGTAACTGTCACAACCTAGGTCTTGGCAATACTAAAATTTTACTCTAACAACCTTTTTATAACCATAAGTATTTAAACGTATAACTATTTAAACAATTGCAGGAAAGTTTTAGGAATAAGTTTGTTTAGCTTCGTGTCTGAGACTGTCCAAATACCCATCAAGACTTCTACTTGGAGACAGTATTAAATGGTGGATCTTGAGAGTTTTTAAATTTTATATTAATCAAATTTGCATTGAGAATATAAATTTTTTTTCTTAAGAAATTACAGCTTATACTGTACAATGGTAGTTAATTTTGAATGAATACATTTCAGGGGTTACCACCATTTAATACACCTCTACCCTGACAGAACACTGTCCTTAGGAGCCAAAAAATCTTACTGCATTATAGGTGAAACCACGTTATATTGAACTTGCTTTGATCTGCCTGAGTGCGCAGTTCCGCCCCCCTGGAGCACTGCTTTACCGCGTTATAGCCGAATTCCTGTTATATCGGGGTAGAGGTGTATAATAATCTGCAGAAGAAAAGAAATCTCCATTTAAAAACAAAAAGCTCAAATAAGTGGTACTAAAGAAAAAAAGTAGCTAATGCCTTACACTTAGGTTTGAACTCCATTTCATTATATCAAAGGGAAATGTTTTCAGTGCTGCATTAACACAGCAAAATCTACCATCAAAATATTTGATTACCTAAAGATTAACAGTGAACAACTATTTCCTGTTGTTTAGAACTAGGACTCTTTTGTGCAAAGATTGCATACATTTTAACCACTTTGTGTAGCTATGTTCTGTAGTGATTTTTTTTTTTTTTTAGAAATTGTTGACATTTATGAAAGGTTATTGGAGTTTATATTGCTAGAAAAAGTAATACTTTAAAAAAAAAAAAAAACACCTTTCTAGAGATAACCAGGCTCCTTTTGATTAGCATAAGGATTTTACAAGTTTAGTAATTATGTCAAATATTTCTTTTAGTCAAAGTTTAATTTTTGAGGTTTAAAATGCTGTATATAGATGTGTAACATACTGGATTTTGTATCTGTGTAACTCCATTTCTAAAAGACTGCAACAATGGACTAGATGTATATTTTTAGTAACACAGGTCTATGGAATAACTGCATCAGTTCGCAGGTGTTCTCAGTCTTAACTTGAAAGCCTAAGTTTAAATGAAAGTGCCACACTCTCATATTTTTAATGTTTTGCATAGTTTGTGTGATTATTTTTCTGTCTTATATTTTGGTAATGCAGTGTTTCACTTTTTATATAGTAAAATGTTTTAAATTGTACTCTAGAGTTTAGGAAGATTAAGTATAAACCATGAATTTGCATTGTTTTGTGTTTAATATTTTTGTGGCCATTGGAATAAACAAACTGGAATTTTGTTTTTCAAGTTGTATACATTTATTAATACTTTAGTACTCTGCACTTTTCATAGCAGAGTTTTGTCTCATTGACAGGTTTTGTTGAAATAAATCTAGAGTGGTGAGACTATACTTCTCAAATCACTTGTTCACGTTTGTATGTAAACAAAGAATCTAAAATTGCAATAGGACTGATCACGCTACTAGGATGGGATAGCTTGGAGTATATTCATGCATGCATACCCTGGGCTATACATATGATACTTACTGTGGCCATGTCCTATTTACACTGCAAATAAATACGCTGGACAACAAATGTCTGTAAGCATGTCAACAGTGGCAAAGATTTGTAAGCCTGGCCTACACTAGGAAAATTAGATTTTATTTTTCACTAGCAGTGCAGCTCCACTGATGGCAATGTGGTGCTAAAATCTCAGGGTATGTCTACACTACGAAATTAGTTCGAATTTATAGAAGCTGGTTTTATTGAAATCGGTTGTATACAGCCGATTGTGTATGTCCACACAATAAAATGCTCTAGGTGCTCTAGTCGGCAGACCGCGTCCACAGTACGAGGCTAGCGTCGACTTCCGGAGCATTGCACTATGGGTAGCTATCCCACAGCTATCCCACAGTTCCCGCAGTCTCCGCCGCCCCTTGGAATTCTGGGTTGAGATCCCAATGCCCGGATGATGCAAAACAGTGTCGCGGGCGGTTCTGGGTACATGTCGTCAGGCCCCTCCCTCCCCCGTCACAGCAACGGCAGACAATAGATTCGCGCCTTTTTATCTGGGTTACCTGGGTTACCTGTGCAGACAACATGGAGCCCGCTCAGCACAGCTGAGCTCACCGTCACCATATGTCCTCTTGGTGCCGGCAGACGTGGGACTGCATTGCTACACAGCAGCAGCTGCTAACTGCCTTTTGGCGGTAGACGGTGCAGTAGACTGGTAGCCTTCATCGGCGATCTGGGTGCTGGCAGCCGTGGGGCTTGCCTTTTGGCAGTAAATGGTGTATTATGACTGTTAGCCGGCCTATTACAAGTCGGGTCATCGCACGTTAGCAGAGTCTTCCCTGAGCAGCAGCTCGTGCAATAGGCCTGAAGACCATCGTCATACACCGCCCCGTATTTGCTGCCAAGCACCCAGAAAGATGCCGAGGGCTATCAGTCACGCTGCACCGTCATCTTAAGATGTAAAAAAATAGATTTTCTCTGTATTCATTTGCTTCCCCCTCCCTCCGTCAAATCAACGGCCTGCTAAACCCAGGGTTTTCAGTTTAATCTTTGGGGGGGACCAGTCTGTGACAGTTGTTTGTGTCTCTCCCTGATGCACAGCTACCGTTCTTTATTTTAATTCCCTGTGCCTGTACGCCATGTCGTCACTCGGCCCCCCTCCCTCCTTCCCCTAGGCCGTCAGATACTACGTTTGCGCCACAGCTCAAGCCGAGAAGCGGTTCGCGCCTTTTCTTTGAATTCTGGGTTGAGATCCCAATGCCCGGATGATGCAAAACAGTGTCGCGGGCGGTTCTGGGTACATGTCGTCAGGCCCCTCCCCCCTTGTCACAGCAACGGCAGACAATAGATTCGCGCCTTTTTACCTGGGTTACCTGTGCAGACAACATACCACGGCAAGCATGGAGCCCGCTCAGCTCAGCTGAGCTCACCGTCACCATATGTCCTCTGGGTGCCGGCAGACGTGGGACTGCATTGCTACACAGCAGCAGCTGCTAACTGCCTTTTGGCGGTAGACGGTGTAGCATGAGTGATAGCCGTGGGGCTGGCAGCCGTAGTGCTGCATTGCACCAGCCCCTTCCAGGCGATGGTATATTATGACTGGTACCCGTCGTCATCATACTGGTATGGCTGTCAATCATGGCCACCTGGGCAGACATGCTACTGTTTTGATGATGACGGTTACCAGTCATAATATACTATTTTCTGCCAATTGCCCAATATTGTCTGCTAAGCACCCAGAAGAGGCCGAGGGCGATGCTGGGTGCTGGCGGACGTGGGGCTGGCAGACGTGGGGCTGCATTGCTACACAGCAGCAGCCCCTTGCCTTTTGGCAGATGATGGTATATTATGATTGGTATCCGTCATCGTCATACTGGTATGGAGTATCAGAGGGGTAGCCGTGTTAGTCTGAATCTGTAAAAAGCAACAGAGGGTCCTGTGGCACCTTTGAGACTAACAGAAGTATTGGGAGCATAAGCTTTCGTGGGTAAGAACCTCACTTCTTCAGATGCAAGACTTGCATCTGAAGAAGTGAGGTTCTTACCCACGAAAGCTGATACTGGTATGGCTGTCACTCATGCTGCAGCGTCGGCTGCCACCTTAAGATGTAAAAAATAGATTTGTTCTGTGTTCATTTGCTTCCCCTTCCTCCGTGAAATCAACGGCCTGCTAAGCCCAGGGTTTCCAGTTTAATCTTTGGGGGGACCATTCTGTGTGACAGTTGTTTGTGTTTCTCCCTGTTCCTGTACCTGTACGCCATGTCGTCACTCGGCCCTCCCTCCCTCCTGCCCTCCTTCTCCTGGTCCATCAGATACTACTTTCGCGCCTTTTTTCTGACCAGGCGCCATAGCTAGCACTGGGATCATGGAGCCCGCTCAGATCACCGCGGCAATTATGAGCACTATGAACACCACGCGCATTGTTCTGGAGTATATGCAGAGCCAGAACATGCCAAGGCGAAACCCGGACCAGGCGAGGAGGCGATTGCAGCACGGCGACGAGAGTGATGAGGAAATTGACATGGCCATAGACCTCTCACAAGGCACAGGCCCCAGCAATGTGGAAATCATGGTGTCACTGGGGCAGGTTGATACCGTGGAACGCCGATTCTGGGCCCGGGAAACAAGCACAGACTGGTGGGACCGCATCGTGCTGCAGGTATGGGACGATTCCCAGTGGCTGCGAAACTTTCGCATGCGTAAGGGCACTTTCATGGAACTTTGTGACTTGCTTTCCCCTGCCCTGAAACGCCAGGATACCAAGATGAGAGCAGCCCTCACAGTTGAGAAGCGAGTGGCAATAGCCCTGTGGAAGCTTGCAACGCCAGACAGCTACCGGTCAGTCGGGAATCAATTTGGAGTGGGCAAATCTACTGTGGGGGCTGCTGTGATCCAATTTGCCAGGGCAATGAAAGACCTGGTGATAGCAAGGGTAGTGACTCTGGGCAACGTGCAGTCAATAGTGGATGGTTTTGCTGAAATGGGATTCCCAAACTGTGGCGGGGCCATAGACGGAACCCATATCCCTATCTTGTCACCGGAGCACCAAGCCACCGACTACGTAAACCGCAAGGGGTACTTTTCAATGCTGCTGCAAGCCCTGGTGGATCACAAGGGACGTTTCACCAACATCAACGTGGGATGGCCGGGAAAGGTACATGATGCTCGCGTCTTCAGGAACTCTGCTCTGTTTCGAAAGCTGGAGGAAGGGACTTTCTTCCCGGACCAGAAAGTGACCATTGGGGATGTTGAAATGCCTATCGTGATCCTTGGGGACCCAGCCTACCCCTTAATGCCATGGCTCATGAAGCCATACACAGGCAGCCTGGACAGGAGTCAGGACCTGTTCAACTACAGGCTGAGCAAGTGCCGAATGGTGGTGGAATGTGCATTTGGACGTTTAAAAGCGCGCTGGCGCAGCTTACTGACTCGCTCAGACCTCAGCGAAAAGAATATCCCCATTGTTATTGCTGCTTGCTGTGCGCTCCACAATATCTGTGAGAGTAAGGGGGAGACCTTTATGGCGGGGTGGGAGGTTGAGGCAACTCGCCTGGCCGCTGATTACGCGCAGCCAGACACCAGGGCGGTTAGAGGAGCACAGCAGGGCGCGGTGCGCATCAGAGAAGCTTTGAAAACGAGTTTTGTGACTGGCCAGGCTACTGTGTGAAACTTCTGTTTGTTTGTTTCTCCTTGATGAACCCTCCAACCCCCCCCTCCCCCCGACCCGGTTCACTCTACTTCCCTGTAAACCAACCACCCCACCCCACCCTCCCCTCCCCTCCCGCTTGCAGAGGCAATAAAGTCATTGTTTTTTCACATTCATGCATTCTTTATTAGTTCCTTACAGAGGTAGGGGGATAATTGCCAAGGTAGCTGGGATGGGTGGGGGAGGAGGGAGGGAAAAGGACACACTGCATTTTAAAACTTTAACTCTTATTGAAGGCCAGCCTTCTGATGCTTGGGCGATCATCTGGGGTGGAGTGACTGGGTGGACGGAGGCCCCCCCACCGTGTTCTTGGGCGTCTGGGTGAGGAGGCTATGGAACTTGGGGAGGAGGGCTGTTGGTTACACAGGGGCTGTAGCGGCGGTCTCTGCTCCTGCTGCCTTTCCTGCAACTCAACCATACGCTCGAGCATATCACTTTGATGCTCCAGCAGACGGAGCATTGCCTCTTGCCGTCTGTCTGCAAGCTGACGCCACCTATCGTCTTCAGCCCGCCACCTCTCCCTTCTCCTCCGCCAGCTGCAAATGTTTCTCCTTCGCAGAGGCTCGTGAACATTAGAAAGAGAAAACGTAGGACGAGGGACGAGATGTTCACGGAGCTGCAGATGTCCGCCCAGGCTGATAGAGCACAGCAGAATGCGTGGAGGCAGTCAATGTCGGAGATGAGAAAAGCCCAACATGAACGAGAGGAGAGGTGGTTAAAAAAGACACATTTTAGGGAACAATGGGTACACTCTTTCATTACAAGGTCGCATATTTCGGCTTGCAGGCAGCCATCGTAGGCCACAGTGTTTTGGCTTATTTAACCTTCTTAACATGCGGGAAAGGTTGCAAACAGCAGCGCATTTCCCATCTCAAGGATGAATTGGGTTGTCCATTTAAAATGGGGTTTCAATGTAAAAGGAGGGGGCTGCGGTTTCCCGGTTAACATGCGGCACAAACACAAGTAAACCCCCCCCCCCCCCCCCCCCCCACACACACGATTCTCTGGGATGATCACTTCACCCCTCCCCCGCACCGCGTGGTTAACAGCGGGGAACATTTCTGGTCAGAATAGCAGGAACGGGCGCCTCTGAATGTCCCCCTTAATAAAATCACCCCATTTCAACCAGGAGAGCTTTCTGGAGATGTCCCTGGAGGTTTCCGCTCCATCCCCATACACGTTAACAGACTTGCTTTTTTTTTGTAATGTTTACAAATATTTACAAAGTTACACTCACCAGAGGTCTCCTGTGTGCCCTGAGGGTCTTGGGTGAGTTCGGGGGTTACTGGTTCCAGGTCCAGTGTCACAAACATATCCTGGCTGTTGGGGAAACCGGTTTCTCCGCTTCCTTGCTGCTGTGAGCTACCTACAGTACCTCCATCGTCATCTTCCTCGTTCCCCGAACCGTCTTCCCTGTGTGTTTCTCCAGTGAGAGAGTCATAGCACACGGTTGGGGTAGTGGTGGCTGCACCCCCTAGGATCGCATGCAGCTCCGCGTAGTAGCGGCAAGTTTGCGGCTCTGCCCCGGACCTTCCGTTTGCTTCTCTGGTTTTGTGGTAGGCTTGCCGTAGCTCCTTAATTTTCACGCGGCACTGCTGTGTGTCCCTGTTATGGCCTCGGTCCTTCATGGCCTTGGAGATCTTTTCTAATACTTTTCCATTTCTTTTACTGCTACGGAGTTCAGCTATCACTGCTTCATCTCCCCATATGGCGAGCAGATCTCGTACCTCCCGTTCGGTCCATGCTGGAGCTCTTTTGCGATCCTGGGAGGACTCCATGACGGTTACCTGTGCTGATGAGCTCTGCGTGGTCACCTGTGCTCTCCACGCTGGGCAAACAGGAAATGAAATTCAAACCTTCGCGGGTCTTTTCCTGTCTACCTGGTCAGTGCATCTGAGTTGAGAGCGCTGTCCAGAGCGGTCACAATGAAGCACTGTGGGATAGCTCCCGGAGGCCAATAACATCGAATTCCGTCCACACTACCCCAATTCCGACCCGCAAAGGCCGGTTTTATCGCTAATCCCCTCGTCGGAGGTGGTGTAAAGAAACCGGTTTAAAGGGCCCTTTAAGTCGAAAGAAAGGGCCTCGTTGTGTGGACGTGTCCAGGCTTAATTCGGTTTAACGCTGCTAAAGTCGACCTAAACCCGTAGTGTAGACCAGGCCTCAGTCCTGTCTACAGAACAGTCACAACTGGTAGAGCTGCAACCGTGCTGAATTTCGGGTCCTTATTTTGCCAGAACTGATAGCCATAATATACACAGGCCTTCACTAGCTCTCCAGTCCAATAGTTTTTGTACGTGTGTGGGAAAGAAGCAAACCAGATCAAGTAGGCAGTTCAGAGTAAATGGACTTAATACTGGGTGTACATTCCTCACCCACTTCTCTTTATGATGTAGCTGGAGGAGTTGAGTTGGTAGCATGAGTATAGAGAGAAAACAACACTAACATTACATCAGCTGGTAATGCTGCATGGAAAGGAAGGTATACAGTAGGACTTAATGTATCAAACTAATGCCATTGAATGATGTCCATTATTATTTAACTTCTTAAAAACTACCTGAGCTCCTCTCTCTTTCCTTCGGGGAATAGGAAGCAAGATGTAAAAGCATCTATGCATCCGAAGAAGTGAGGTTTTTACCCACGAAGGCTTATGCCCAAATAAATCTGGTAGTCTTTAAGGTGCCACCAGACTCCTTGTTGTTTTTTTAGGGAGGAAATAATTTGTGTTCAGGTGGATTAGTATAAATGCTTACTTATTTCTTGTTTCTAGTGTGTTGCTGTCCAGAATAGAGGTCACACTTAAGAGCTGCCTAACTTATTTTAAGTGTTTAGAGTTTTCTCAAGTATAGGTGATACAGCCATGTATCTCTAGCATTAGGTTCATACTCATCACACTAATTGCTTAAATTATTATTTATTCCTATTGAGGGGGGACTTCATATTTGGGAATCAGACAGTGTAAAGCAAACTCTATTTCCATAAAAGCAAGTTCCTGGCTGAAGAATCTCCTTCAAAGGCCACCACTGTACTTAGCTCAGTGGATGGGAAACCAGATGGGACTAGCATCTCAAGCCCCAGAAGGAGATAAAGTGGGGGTGGGAGCACATGCCGGGAGAATGCAGAGTTGTCCCTCCTCATCTTCTGGAGGCTCTATCCATCAGTGGGCCAGCTGGAGGAGGAGAACTGATTAGCCCCTCACTTTCCCCTTTCATTAATTTAAATCTTAGCCCCAGTCCTTGGGGGAGCCTGTTCCTTCTTTTGGAGCCTCTGTTTCAGCAACCCCTTGTTCCTTGTAATTAGTCTCAGAACTCTGTTTTTGCAGATACTGTGTATTTGACTGATCACCTGTTATGGGCATCAGGAAAGGAATTTTTCTTCCTCATGGGGCCAAATTGACAGAGGCTTGGTGAAGTTTTTCACCTTCCACACAGCATCCTGGAGGCACGGTTAGGTTAAACAGGAGTAGGATTTAGCTAATTAGTGCTAGTACAGGATAGGGATGTTAGTTTGTCACAACTTGCAGCCAGTTTCCAGTGTGGTTAAGGAGCTAAAAGGGCCACTCCCAGACATAAGACCTGGGATTTTGCTAATTGACCTTGTGTTTATGGGGTAGGAGAGTCCTGGCCTTTTTAGTACCCTCTGTCCCCCTCACAGGCAGGGGAAGGGTGGGCAGTAGTGAAAGGATTCAGAAGAGTGAGCTAAATCCAGGGCCAGCTCCAGGCACCAGTGGAGGAAGCACATGCCTGGGGCAGCATTCCGTCCATTCTTGGGGCGGTACAGTCTGGGCAGGTTGTTTTTTTTTTTGCTTGGGGCGGCAAAAATGGTAGAGCCGGCCCTGGCTAAATCCTAGAGGTAGACTGAGATGAGTTTATTCTGAGTTATGAGTTCTCTGTGGGAGTTCTATTATCCCTATACTGCAACCACTTAAAATGCCTGGTATGTGAGAGTATGGGTGACAGGGTGGGTAGTTTGCCTTCCCTCTGTCAAGTTTAATAAAGTTGCAGTTACTGCTTAAAAGCCATTGCACTTACTGCACAGAATGTAGCTGATCCCTTTCATCTAAAGCCATTTAAGAGCAGCAGTGTGTTTTAAGGTTTCGAAACAAATTTTGGGAACTCTGCACGTTTCCTCCTTTCTCAGTTTGCTTTTTTATTTCAGAAAGTCAGATTCAGCACGTCCTCTCTTTCTGCTTCACTGGGGTAAGGCAAGAATGAGCAGCATCTCAAAGCATATTCTTTCCAATGAGAATACTCAAAACATACAAGCTTAAAACTTTGATTCTATAAACAGTCTTAACTAAAACTCTATCACTTGACAGTCCAGGAAAACACACAAGCTGTGCGATTACTAGGGCCCTACCAAATTCACGGCCATGAAAAATGCATCATGGACCATGAAATCTGGCCTTTTGTGTGCTTTTACCCTATATTACACAGATTTTGTGGGGGAGACCAACATTTCTCAAGTTGGGGGTCCTGACCAAAAAGGGAGTTGCAGGGGTTGCAAGATTATTTTTGGGGGGGTGGGGTGTCACAGTATTGCCACTCATTTCTGCGCTTCCTTCAGAGCTGGGTGGCCGGAGAGCGGCAGTTGTTGCCTGGATGCCCAGGTCTGAAGGTGGCTCTCTGCCAGAAGCTGTGTGATGTGGCTCCTATATATATGGACAGCACCTATCCCAATGGGGCTCTAATCCTGAGGGGAATCTTTAGGTGCTGCTGCAACACAAATAATTCCATGTAATATTTTGTTACTTTCACTTCTTTACTATGATGTAGTGAATTTATTCAGCCACGCTGCTCTTTTCTAAAGCCCAGAAGGATTCATACTTTTACATTACAATCTGTTACTCATGTATATACACATGACAGAAACCTCTGATTTTCATAATTAAATCTATGAATAGATCTTGGATTAAATAGCTCCCAAGAGTTTTCACAATCTGCAGCTGCTTAACTTGTTGCATTTTCCAGGTAGCAGCAACTTGTTGAAGGCTACTTCACTACAATGGAAGCTTGCTGAGCTGCTTCCAGTTCTTGCTCATGCTGTAGGTAGATAAGGCCTTTAAGCAAAGGAACAATTCAGTGCAATTTGAGTGTTGCATACACGTTGTACTGTTTTCCTGTTTGAGTGATTGCACATGTGCATTCGATTCTTGGATGTGGATGTGCCCTGTGTACAGTCACCGGAAATTTTTCCCTCAGTGTTACCCATCAGGGCAGCTCTCTGCTGCTATGCGCCACTGGCATCAGTATATAGGCCCATCCGACCCTGAGCCCCTTCTGTGCCGTCTTAAGACTTGTCTACATTTAACAGGGGATCGATGCATCGGCGGTCGATTTAGCGGGTCTAGTGAAGACCTGCTAAATCGACTACAGATCGCTCTCCCGTCAATTCCTGTACTCCATCTGAACAAGAAGTGCAAGGGGAGTCGACGGGAGAGCGTCTCCAGTCGACACAGCATAGTGTGGACCCCACGGTAAGGATATCTAAGTACATCGACTTCAACTACATTATTCACGTAGCTGAAGTTGTGTAACTTAGATTGATCTCCCCCCCCCCCATAGTGTAGACAGGGCCTCACTGCCTGTGAGAGTTGCTGGAGCTCTCAGTGGACTGTATTCTCTTGTTGTTTATTGTAAATAGTTTAGTGTTTGTTGAGTTAGTTATGTTTTTACCCCACTTGAGGGTTTTGGTTGATTCCTGGTGCTGAGGGATGCTTCGGTCAGCAGGCTTCAGGTCCCTGTGTTTCCTGCAATAACACAGTCAAGTTGCTTGAAGTGCTTGGGGAAGCTCATACAGAGGAGTGTTGCCAAATTTGCAGTGATTTTTAAGTTTCACACAAAGAAAGATTGTGAGTAGAAGCCAGGCTAAATTTTCTACTTGTGTAGGCAGCCTTGAGACCTCCATCTGAGCCAGATTGGTCAGACTCGGCGCTGAGTGCCTCGACGTTGGTAAGGAGTGTGCCTCCTGCCATGACTGAGTGCCATCCCCAGTGCCTACCAAGAGGCACAAGAAGCAGTCCGCTCAAAGCGGGAGATCCCTGGCTCCAAAGTCTGCTAGGCATGGAGTTAAGAGTAGAGTGCGGTCTATTCAGTACCACAGAACATGGCACCATTGAATCCTGTGCCTAGGCAGGTTCTGTCGAGTCCAGAGCCTGAAGGGGCTCCTTCCACATCCACAGCACTACACAGTACTGACACCATCTCAGTACCAACCCCACTGGAGGCATTTGCAGTTGCCTGACATTCTGACTCTGTCAGTGTCAACTCTTGTACCGCCACTATCAGTGCCGGCAGACACAAGAGAACCAGCAGGATTGCTACAGTGCTGGGTACCTTGCCAGCCTCATGTAGGCTTGTCCTTCAGTACCATCAAAGGGATAACCCATGATGCTCACTTCTCTGCAGGCTAGGGTAACCAGACAGCAAGTGAGAAAAATCGGGATGGGGGGGGGGGTAATAGGAGCTTATATAAGAAAAAGACCCAAAAATCAGGACCGTCCCTATAAAATCAAAACATCTAATCACCCTACTGCAGGCCTCTCCACTTTGGCACTGATCTCCAGCACCTTCTAGAAGTGCACCTCCGTGGTCAGCAGAAGGAAAGTCAGCTTCTTCCAAACGAGAGGTTGGGTCCTACATTTCTCATCCTTGGAGCAACTCTCACTATATCTCCTCTAGGTGTTTCCACCCTTCCATGGATCCTGTCACAGAAATACCATAGAGTGGTTGGCCAGAAGGTCACTGAGAGCCTACAGTTCCTCAGGTTCATAGTGAAGCACTTGCATTATTAGAGCACAGTGCTTCAGTTCAGCCTGTCTGCAGCTCCTCCGCTGTTCCCAAAATGTATGGCCATGGTAGCAGCGTTCCTGAGAAGATCGGGGTGCAGGTCTACCGGTCCAAAACTAAAGTTATATCCAGTGTGTGACTCATTCAGCAACCATTCAAGGCCGTAGGCCTATTGATCAATGCAAACCAGTCCACCCTCTGCTCAGTACAGAGGATACTGTTTATAGGGGTGGTGATGGACTCTACCCAGGCCAGAATATTTCTCCCAGAGTCAAGAGTCCACAATCTGTTCAATCTCTAGTGACAGACCTCAACTTTCATCCAATCACAACAGCCTGAAATGGTCTAAGGCAGGGGTTCTCAAACTGGGGGTTGGGACCCCTTAGGGGGTTGCGAGGCTATTACATGGGGGTTTGCAAGCTGTCAGCCTCCACCCCAAATCCTGCTTTGCTTCCAGCATTTATAATGGTGTTAAATATATTAAAAAGTGTTTTTAATATATAAGGGGCGGGGCGCACTCAAAGGCTTGCTATGTGAAAGGAGTCACCAGTACAAAAGTTGAGAACCACTGGTCTAAGGCTCCTAGGGCACATGGCTTCATGCACATATGTAATACAACACATGAGGCTGCACCTCAGCCTCCTCCAGATGTGGCTGGCCTCAATGTACTCGCCAAGCTGTCTTCATCTGGACACTGTGCTCACAGTACCTTCACAGGTTCTAACTTTGCTGAATTGGTGGTTGGATCCTTTCCGCATTTTTGTGGTGTTTCCATCCTCAACCATCAATGACTCTGGTCTCAGACATATCTACTCTAGAGTGGGGAGCTCACCTGGGGCCCCTCTGAACTCAGGGTCTTTGGTCCTTGAGGGAGCTCTTTGTTCCTATCAACATCAGAGAACTCAGGTTAATTTGTCTTGCCTGTAAGGCTTTCCTACTGTTGTGTGCAGTGTAATTGTAGCCGTGTCAGTCCCAGAATATTAGAGAGACAAGGTGGGTGAGGTAAAACCTTCTATTGGACCAAATTCTGTTGGTGAGAGAGACTAACAGCAGTTGGTCCCTTAAAAGATATTACCTCACCCACCTTGTGTCTCAGATTTTCCTATCTCATAGCAGAGGGAGAAACTTGTTTGTTGTTACAGACAATACCGCAGCTATGTTTTTTACCTCAACAGGCAGGCAGGGGTTTGCTTATCCCTCCTTTGTCAGGAAGTAGTTCACTTGCGGGAATTTTATGTAGCCCATTCAATCAATCTTGTGGCCTCTTATCTTCAAGGGAGGCAGAACAACCTAGCAGACTGCCTGAACAGGTCGTTTTTGAGTCACCACAAGTGGTGTCTTCACCTGTATGTAGCCAGATGCATTTTTCAGAAGCAGGGGACTCCCCAGATAGACCTATTTGCAAACAAGTCTAAGCAAAAATGTCAGCAGTTCTGCTCCCTGCAAGGCCACAGTCCAGGTTCAATCACAGATGCCTTCCTGCTACCCTGGAGAGAGAAGCTTTTACTATGCTTTTCCCCCCAGTCAGGGCCGGCTCTAGGCACCAGCTGAGCAAGCTGGTGCTTGGGGCGGCAGATTGTTTGAGGCGGCATTCTGCCCAATCCTAGGGGATTTTTTTTTTGTTCTGTTCCGGCCACCCTGTAGGGGGTGGCGGTGTGGAGAACTAGAGTGCCCTGCTGGGCAGTCCTCTTCCTTCCCTCCCCGCCGACCGGAGCAGAGCCCTCGTGGCAGGCGGCAGGAGGCGGCGCAGCGGGAGGGGCCACGTGGCAGCGCCCCTGCTGTAGCCCTGGCCGCCCCCTTCTCTCTCTCTCTCTCTCCCGCCCGCTCCCTCCCCCTTCCGCTCCCCCCAGCTGGTCCCCCTGCACCTGCGCTCCGGCCGCGCCGCAGGTTGTTTTTTTGTTTTTTTGTTTTTGCTTTGCCGTTCTGGCCGCCCCGTGTTTGTTTGTATTGGTTTTTTTTTTTGCTTGGGGCGGCCAAAAAGCCAGAGTCGGCCCTGCTCCCAGTCCCACTCCTACACAGAATGCTACTAAAATTCCAGTGGGACAATGCCCAGGTTATATTAATAGCCCCAGTGTGGTTTTGTCAACACTGGTTTTCCACTCTAATGGACCTCTCACTGGCATTGCCAATCTTGCCACCGTTGCCTGGATCTAATCTCCCCAGACTAGGGTCAGCTGCTCCATCTGAACCCACAATCTCTTCATCTAATGACCTGGAAGCTCCATGGCTAAATCCCAGAGAACAGGCTTGCTTGGAGCGAGTTTGCTAGGTCTTACCAAGTAGCAGAAAGCCCTCCACCAGGGTCACCTACCTGTCAAAATGAAAGTGGTTTTCTATATTGACATGTCAAACTAGAGTCTTACTGATGCATTCATCCATCTAACATATAGTTGACTAACTGCTTCACCTGAAACAACAAGGCTTAGCAATTTCCTCTATCAAGGTTCACCTGGTAGTAATATCAACTTTCCATTCTTGCATGGATAACTGTTCTGTTTTTTCCTAATGATGTGACAATCAGATTTCTTAAAGGCCTAGAATGGTTGTATAGTCAATTAAGGGAGCACATTCCCCCTTGGGACTTGAACTTGGTCTTGTTTACATTCCTGGGGCCACTATTTAAACCTTTACCAATGTGCTCCTTATTACACCTTTCCTGGAATGTGGTTTTTCTAATTGCTATCACTTCTGACAGAAGGGTCTCTGAACTGTGTGCTCTCACATCTGATTTATCATACAGTCTTCTTTAAAGATAAGTTGTACTTAGGCCCTTATCAGAGTTTTCTCCCTAAAGTAGTTTCAAATTGATTCAAACATCAATTAATTTACTTGCCTGTTTTTTACCCCAAACCACATTCAAATAGGGACAAGCAACGCTTATATGCATTGACCATTAGATGAGCATGGGTGTTCTACTTACACACGACCAAACTGTTTCAGTGGTCCATCCAACTGTTCGTGGTTATAGTGGACAGAATGAAAGGTCTTCCAATCTCCTCACAGAGAATTTTGTCTTGGGTAACTTCCTGTATCCACACTTATGATCTGGCAGGCATTTTGCCACCAGATGAGCTGATTGCCCACTCCATAAGATCGCACACATCCTCAAGTGTTCCTAGCACAGATCCCTATCCAGGACATTTGTAAAGCAGCATCCTGGTCATTGGTGCACACTTTCCCCTCCCATTACGCCATCACCCAGTACTCTAGAGATGATGCCAAATTTGGTCGAGCTGTCCCACAGTCTGTGTATGTGAACTCTGATCCCTCCACTTATATTACTGCTTGGGAGTCACCAAGAATGGAATGCACAGAATTGAATACTGTGTGCAGTTCTGGTCACTCCATCTAAAAAAAGATATATTAGAATTGGAAAAGGTACAGAAATGACAGCAAAAATGATTAGGGGTATGGAACAGCTTCCAGATGAGGAGAGATGGAAAAAGACTAGGACCTTTCAGCTTGGAAAAGAGATGACTAAGAGGGGATGTGATAGAGGTCTATAAAATCTTGACTGATGTTGAGAAAGTGAATAAGGAATTATTTACTCCTTCACATAATACAAGAACCAGGGGTCACCCAATGAAACTAACAGGCAGCGGGTTTAAAACCAACAAAAGGAAGCATTTTGTCACACAACACAGTCAACCTGTGGAACTTGTTGCCAGGGGATGCTGTGAAGGCCAAGACTATAACAGGGTTCAGGAAAGAACTAGATAAATTCATGGAGGACAGGTCCATCAAAAGCTATTAGCCAAGATGGGTCAGAGATGAAATCCCATTCTCTGAGTGTCCCTAGCCTCTGTTTGCCAGAAACAGGGAATGGACAACGGCCTAGATGGACCATTGGTCTGACCCACTATGGCAATTCTTATGTTCACATTTGCAATCACTTGTAGGAGAAAAAATAGTTACTAAGCTTTCATTACTGTTATTCTTTGAGATGTGTGGCACATCTCCATTCCATGATCTGCCCTCCTACCCCTTTACATCAGAGTTTCTGGAAAGAAGGAACTGACGGGTCTGGGGGTCAGCTGGGCCCTTTATACTGTTAGGTATAAATAAATCTGTTTGGTGTGTTTAATTGGTTGTTTAATAATATGTGTATAAAGTAATGTTAAGTAAAGTACTGGCTTTAAATAAAATCCAAGATGGAGTATATGAACTATTGACCCTCGGACTCCATCTTTAAGAGCGGACTTGTTTACCACTAAGAGTCCCTGGCTCAGACTGGTCAGAACCAATTTTTCCCGCCAAAGCCAGCCCCAACATTCTATCTCCTCAGAATTTTTCCCACCACAAAAGCTTTGAGGACTTGCTCAGCACCTGCATGGTGGTCCAGTCCAGCGGCAGCACGTACACGGTCGGGTCTTCCCAGCGCTTCAGAGCCAAGGAGAAGAGTAACATCTATCCCGTAGCGAGGTTGAGGAAGGAGAGGCCTGTCATCGCCATCCCACGACAACAAATCAAATCCATCTTATCTTGTTTGTGGAGAAGAGAATCCTGCTTTCCTGGTGTCCATCATCCCAGAGGGTCTCCCCGCCAGCGACAAAATCCAGCTGTCGTCTGGACTCCCCAGTGTTCCTCCTCCAAAGGCTTCCAATTAGCCAGAGAGTGGAAGGTCCTGGGCTTCGCACCTGTACGCTGTGTCCATTGCACTTAACAGTAGGGAAGGTTTCTGTGTTGGGGTTTCCTTTATCAATTTTCTGAATACCAAGGAAGGTTTTGTGGGCCTGAGCTTCAAGCTCCTAAAGCCAGTCATTGTATCATTGTATTAGTTTTTGCACTTTTCTTTCCCCTCCCCCTTTTATCCCAGTTTCTGAACCGTTACCCTTAATACACACACCTTTGTTTGCACCGTATTACTTTGTCTTCTCTTTATTTTTATTACATGATGAAGGGAGGAAGGGATATTTTATTTGGGGAGCTAAATCCACCGGTGACAGACACGGAAGGGAGTTGAGTCTGCACATCTGAGAAAAGGGGCTTTCCTTTTCTAACTTCCCCCTCTCATTTCTCAAGTATTTCCTTTTGAAGCGTTGCCTTATTCCCCTTGAGGTAATAATACTGACGCCAGTAGTGTGTGGTAGCAGAAGGTGTTCAAGCCACCCCAATAGGTACCACTGAGGGGAAAATTTCTGATGACTATGTGTGGGGCATGCACACACCCCAGAGTGGAATGGACATGTGCAACACATCTTGAAGAACAACAGTTACAAGAGGTTAGTAACTGCTTTTTCTTCTGTAGGTCTACCTGAAGCTGTCTCAACAAATGGTGAACAGTCAATGCATTGTAACAGAGGTTTAACTCCACTCTCTCAGCAAATACTACTCAGCAACTCATTTTAACCCCTATCCTGCAGATACTTACTTATACACCGGTCCCTTGCTAGAACACACATCTATATAGCGCGAATTCACATATAATGCGGTCGCGGCCATGGATCCCAAATCCTGTGTTCTAGCAAGGGTCCGGTGTAGTTATATTCATGGGAATAGGCCTATTTAAGTCAATGAGGCTATGTGAGTAAAGTTACCTGAAAGCATTTGAAGGATTGGGTCCTAACACAGCTTTAGTGCTATTCCAGCCACGCTGAAGAAGCACTTTTTCCCAAAAACCAGACTAGATTTGATGCAATAACAATTTCAGTTACCATGTGGACCATTTATAAAGTATGCAATGCCATAAATTCATTTTTGGCAGAAAATTCTACATTAGGTAGAACAATCTTTGTTCTATTTTGAGATATAAAATAGCTTGAATGTCTTGACATTCAGTATCAGATTTGCAGTCCCTGTAATTATTTCCTCCCACGCTAATAAAAGCATGTACCGTACAGCATAACAGAAAGTTCTTTGCGTGGCTCTGCATATTCCCACTTGTGGCATCTAATGGTAGAACCTTCTCCAAGCAGTGCCCCTTAGAGCACTCTTGCACCAACTCTTCCCTCAGCATTTTTGAGCCCTGTGAGGGCAAGGCTATATAACAAGGTGCTGTGCCTTCTACCACCTTAGTTCCTTTCAACTGCTGCAACATATGGAGGTGAACTGCTCCAGTCCCTTTGGATCCACGTTTTGTTTTCCATTGACAGTCCCTTTCGTAGTTTCAGTTGTTGTACTTCTTAGCGTGTAGTATAGTTTAAGCATACTGATAAGTTTAGATAGTTTAGTATAGTTGGTAGGATGGTGGAACTGAAGAAAAAGCTGGGATTTAAGAGATGTGCTTCGTGCCCAACTGTTTTCTTGCAATCAGACAACTAAGTTAGGTGCCTGAAATGCCTGGGGGAAGGTCATTCAATTTCTGGGTGTCCCATTTGCTGGACGCTCAAAGCATGGAAAGAGAGGCAGAATAGTCTTCTTAAGGAAGCTCTATCTGCTAAACCCTCCGGTTCCTCATGGACGTCGGATCCAAAGCCTAAATTGTTCTTCGAATGCTTGCTCATATCGCATTAGGTGTGCGCGCGCCGCTTGCACAATCATTGGAAGATTTTTACCCTAGCAACACTCAGTGGGTCAGCTGAGGTGCCCCCTGTTAGTGGCACCCTTATGGCACCGGATATATGCCCCTGCCAACCCAGCGCCCCCTCAGTTCCTTCTTCTTCGAGTGATTGCTCCTGTGTATTCCACAGTAGGTATGCATGCTCGCCACATGCACCGATGCTGGAAGTTTTTCCCTTAGCAGCATCCGTAGTGGGGGAGCACCGCTGCAACCTCTGGAGTGGCGCCAACATATCACGCTATAAAGGGGGCTGCATGCTCCCCCCACCCTCAGTTCCTTCTTGCCGCCAGTGAAGGTAGTCGGAACTTGTGCTCCAGCTTTGCTGCAGCAATTCTAGCCTTAGTGGTATCCAGCTTTCCCTGAAGTTACTTGTTGAACTTTTCTCTGTTAATGCTGGTCTCGGGGCATGCCCCGTGGCCCAGGCTTCAAGTCGTGCGACTCTTGTTGCAATCCTATGCCCAGAAGTGATCCACATACTCAGTGTCTTCGCTGTCTGGGCGAGGCTCACATTAGTGAGAAGTGTAAAATTTGCCGCTCCTTCAAGCCCCGAACATAGAGGGAGCATGAGATCCGACTCCGAGCTCTCCTAATGGAGTCGGCGTTGACCCTGGCACCGGTGCGTTGAGCCGACCCTGCGCCAGGCACCTCGTCCTCGGCGTGCATTGAAGCGCCCCCGGTGCGCAGCGAAGCGCCCCAGGTGCGCCGTCCTCATTCCGCACCCAGTACTGCGTCGTCAGTGCGCAGCGAGGCCCAGTCGACGAGCCGGCACTGCTCCCCTTCTAAGAAGCAAGGGAAGACTCAGCGGCACCAGGAGAAAGATTGGGGTGAGGCTCGACCCGCGTTGGGCAGCCCATGATCCCCATCGGGACCGAGACCTCCGACTCGGGTGGAGCGGAGTAGCCCGGTGCCATCCACACGCGCCTCGCCAGAGGTGAGAATGCCTTTGATGCCGGAGGCAGCTCAGGCCGCGTGCGACTACATGACGCTTCCGGTACCGGGAGCGCTGCTCCAGTCGGGCCCGCGATCCCATGGGAAGCCTTCGCTCAGTGCCCATTGACCCATTCCGGACATCTCCGAGGTCGAGATACCGTCCCGAGTTGAAGGGCTGAGCCGCGGACCTCGGCGCACCTCCACGCCGCTAGCTGGATCGTCTGCGAGTGACCTTTCCACCTCCACTCCGGGAGACCATAGGGGAGGCACTAAGAGACAGTGCCAGTCCTCTTTGAGCCTTGACCGCAGGGACAGGTCTCGGCGGCACCGCCGTTCCCACTCCGGCACCCGCCGTGGAAGGCGCTATGCCCGGAGCTCGTCATGGGAATCCCAGGCACTGAGGCATCGTAGTCTTCGGAGACAGCACCCCCAACTCCTACCTGTCCTCCTCTAGGGGCCAGAGACGTCATGTACACGACCGCTCCAGCCGTTCGTATGGCACCGTCCGCTCATCCCGGACTTCAGCTTCGGCATGCAGCCACCTGTCGTCAAGCCGCTCAGTGCCGCAGGACCAGCCGCCCTTCTGGGCCACCTCGCATCCCAGGGGCAGGCCGTTCCCTGGCAGGGACAGTGGTGCCAGTGGGCACTGTGGCCCCAGGCACCAGCACCGCCGGGACCCCGCTCCGTGGCGGGAGCATCCCAGGCCCAGCCGACGTCGCCGCCTCGGCACCACGATGAGGCAGTGGGCACCGACCCTCCGGCACCGCCCCAGGTCAGGACGTCGAGCTTGCGGCACAGCCGGGTGCAGACGACACCGCGGCACTGACCTCCTCGGCACCGGACGACTCTGTGGTACCACCACCTCCGATCTCTCAGGAGGATTTCAAGGCCCACCAGGAGCTACTCAGGAGGGTGGCATCAAACCTCCAGCTCCAGGCTGAGGAGATGGAGAAGCCATCGGACACACTGTTTAATGTCCTGACCTCTTTGACGCCGGGGCATGTGGCCCTCCCGCTCCATCAGGGGGTGGCCAGTATTACTACTGGCCTTTGGCAAACCCCGGCATCTCTTTGTCCGATCTCCAAAAAGGCCAAACGGAAGTACTTTGTGCCCACAAAGGGGCACGAGTACTTGTACTCCCACCCAACTCCGAACTCTCTAGTGGTGGAGTCGGTGAACCACTGAGAGAGGCACGGCCAACCCGCTCCTACCCCTAAGGACAAAGACACTCGCAGGCTGGATTCCTTTGGAAGAAAAGTTTATTAGTCTGCGAGCTTTCAGCTCAGAGTGGCCAACCACCAGGCACTCTTGAGCAGATATGATTTTAACCTGTGGGGGTCCCTTCCCAAGTTTGAGCCCTCCCTCCTCGAGAAGGACAGGAAGGAGTTCCGGGCCCTTGTGGATGAGGGTGCGGCGGTGGCTAAAGCGGCGCTCCAGGCGGCCTCCGATGCGGCGGACATGGCCGCTTGTTTGATGGCTGCGGCAATCTCCATGAGAAAGGCCAGAGAGCGAAAGCCAGGACGCCTATCGGCTGAGTCCCAGTCGATCATGCAGGACCTGCCGTTCGATGGTCGGGCCCTGTTTGCAGATCAAATAGATATGCGTCTGCATGGGATGAAAAACTCCCATACCTACCCTGCAGACGCTGGGCCTGTACGTCCCACCGGCCAAGGACAAGCCCAGGCCTCACATCTCCGCTCCACAGGCACGGGGTAGATATGAGCCCCCGCCTAAGAAGCAGCGGGAGCAGAGGCACCGGTCACAACGCTAATCCCGCTCGGCCCCTCGTCCAGGGCGCTCTAAGGCCAGGAGGCCAGGGAAGAGGCGTTTTTGACTGCTTGCGGGGGTCACGGGCCTGTTGCCAGGTTAACTCCCCCCCCAGTTAATAAAGTTCAGGTTTGCAAATCGTTTACCTGCCTTCCGTTTGCAATGGTCCCGTATTACTACAGACCGCTGGGTCCTCAACACTGTATCCCTGGGGTACAGGTTGCAGTTTGTTTCACCTCCTCCCAATTGCCCTCCGGCCCAGGAGTCAGCGGAGGACCCAGAACATGCACTCCTCCTGGGTCAGGAGATACAGCGCCTCCTTTCCCTGAGAGCCGTAGAGAGGGTACCTTGGGAATTCCGGGGCAAGGGATTCTATTCCAGGTATTTCCTCATCCCGAAGGCGAAGGGCGGGCTTCGGCCCATCCTCGATCTGCGGAAGCTCAACCAGTTCTTGGTACGCTGCAAATTTCGCATGATGTCCCTAGCCTCTATTATTCCCTCCCTAGACCCGGGGGATTGGTTTGCAGTGCTGGATCTTCAGGATGCCTACTTCCACATCCACATTTTCGAAGGTCATAGGCGCTTCCTCCGTTTCCTGGTGGGTCAGGACCACTACCAATTTATGGTCCTCCCCTTTGGCCTCTCAATGGCCTCCAGGGTTTTCACCAAATGTATGGCGGTGGTAGTGGCCCACCTCAGGAGGAGAGGGCTGCAGGTCTTTCTCTACCTGGACGATTGGCTGCTCAAGGGCAAGTCCCGGTCCCAGGTGCAGCAGCAAGTATCCCTCTTGCTACATAGCTGCTCCACTCTGGGCCTAGTGGTAAACGAGGAGAAATCCACGTTAGTTCCAGTCCAGCGCATAGAATTCATAGGAGCGCTGCTGGACTCCCAGGCGGCCACGGCCTCCCTTCCAAGGGACAGGTTCAAGGCGCTCCGAGGCCTCGTCGCCTCGGTCACGGCCTTCCCGGTAACCATGGCTCGGATATGCCTTCAAATCCTCGGCCACATGGCAGCATGCACAACAGTGATGTGACATGCCAGACTCCGGATGAGGGCCCTCCAACTCTGGTTGGCCTCCCGCTATTCCCAGGCCAGGGACGGCCTGGACAAGGTTGTTACGGTACCGCCGACAGTGGTTGCAGATCTCCAATGGTGGTCTCTCCCGAGCAACATTCTCCGGGGTATCCCGTTCCAAGACCCATCTCCCTCACTAAATCTAGTGTCTGATGCCTCGGACCTGGACTGGGGAGCCCACGTGGGGGACATCAGAACCCAGGGTATGTGGTCACCCGAGGAACTGACCCTGCACATAAATGTCAGGGAACTCAGGGCTGTGCGCCTGGCCTTTCACCAGCACTTGCAAGGGAAGGTGGACAGAGTCCTCACGGACAACACCACTGCAATGTATTGCATCAACAGGCAAGGGGGCACGTGCTCCAGGGCCTTATGCCAGGAAGCCCAACTCCTGTGGGAGTTCTGTATAGCCCACAACATCCTCCTCCGAGCGTTCCGCCTACCCGGTGAGAGCAACATGCTCGCAGAACGCCTGAGCAGGGTGTTCTCACATCAACACGAGTGGTTCCTGCACAGAGAGGTGACTGAATGGATTTTCATTCAGTGGGGCACTCCCCAGATGGACTTATTCTCCACCGCCCAGAACCGCCTGTGTTCCAGGTTCTGCTCCAGGGTAATAGAAGGCGATGGGGCCATGACGGACGTGTTCCTGCTCGATTGGTCGGAGCCCCTGATGTACGCCTTCCCGCCCTTCCCCCTCATAGGCAGGGTCCTACAGAAGGGAAAGTCAGACGGGGCGAAAATTATCCTGATAGCCCCGGATTGGCCTGTTAACATTGGTACAGGACCCTACTGCAACTTTTGGCGGCCCCCGCTTGCAGGCTGCCGCTCCGCCCGGACCTCCTCTCCCAGGAGGGAGGTCGTCTCCTCCATCCCAACCTGGCCCTGCTCCACCTGACGGCGTAGCTGCTCCGTGGCTAGATGCGGAGGAGGGGAGGTGTACAGAGGCTGTTAGACGGGTCCTGCTTGAAAGCAGGAAGCCGTCCATATGGAGGACCTACCTGGCTAAGTGGTATTGGTTCTCCTCATGGGCGAGGAAGAGAGGTTCCTCCCCCGCGTCCGCTCCAGCTGGTCCTGGACTACCTCCTGTCCCTTAGGACCCCAGGGCTAGCCTCCTCCTCGATCAGGGTGCACCTGGTGGCCATTTTGGCCTTCCACCCTCCGGTGGCGGGACAGTCAGTGTTCTCCCACCACATGACTTCCAGGTTTTTAAAGGTTTTTGGACAGAGCGTTCCCTTAACCTAGACCCTCGGTTCCCCCTTGCGATCTGAACCTGGTTCTGTCACGCCTCACGGGACCTCCCTTTGAGCCCTTGGCCACTTGTTTCTGGTCCCACTTATCTGAGAAAGTGGCGTTTTTGGTGGTTATCATCTCAGCCCGCAGGGTTTCGGCGCTTAGGGCGCTGACCTCGGAACCCCCGTACACTGTTTTCCATAAGGGGAAGGTACAGCTTTGCCCGCACCCGGCCTTCCTGCCGAAGGTGGTCTCAGCGTTTCATATGACCAGGACATTTTCCTGCCAGTCCTGTGTCCTAAGCCCCATTCCTCCAATGAGGAACGTCGCCTACATATGCTAGATGTGCGTAGGGCGCTGGCCTTTTACTTGGATCGAACAAGGCCATTTCAGGCATCCCCTCAGCTTTTCATTGCTACGGCCAAGCACATGAGAGGGCAACCGGTTTCCACCCAGCGGATTTCCCGCTGGATCACCTCATGCATACGCACGTGTTATGACCTGGCTGGGGTTCCCCCGCCTCCTATTGTTAAGGCGCATTCGACAAGAGCCCAGGCCTCGTCTGTGGCCTATGTGGCTCATGTGCCTATTCAGGACATCTGCAGGGCTGCTACATGGTCCTCTGTCCATACTTTTGCATCACAGTATGCGATCGTCTCCCAAGCAAGGGACGACGCCGGGTTTGGTAGGGCGGTGCTCCGCCCGGGTAACCCTTAACTTTATCATTTAGAACTCCTACCCACCTCCGTCAAGTATAGCTTGGAGTCACCTACTGTGGAATACACAGGAGCAATCACTCGAAGAAGAAAGAACAGTTAACTGTTCCGTAACTGGCGTTCTTCGAGATGTGTTGCTCCTGTCTATTCCACATCCCACCCTCCTTCCCCTCTGTCGGAGTTGTCTGGCAAGAAGGAACTGAGGGTGGGGCATGCAGCCCCCTTTATGGTGCGATATGTTGGCGCCAGTCCAGGGGTTGCAGTGGTGCTCCCCCACTACGGCTGGTGCTAAGGGAAAAACTTCCAGCACCGGTGCACGTGGCGAGCACACACACCTACTGTGGAATAGACAGGAGCAACACATCTCGAAGAACGCCAGTTACGGAACAGGTAACTGTCCTTTACCACCCGTGACGGTCGTTGGAACTATGGAGCATGGCTTAGCTGATCTCCACTTCCCTAGCTCTTAGCTCATTTATACCTGTAGATAGTTGTGTTAGAGTAGTCGTTAGTAGTTTCTAGTTGTAGTTAATAGTAGTTAATGTCTTTTTAGTGTACATAGTAATTGGAGGTAAAGGGTTTCTCCTCTTCCCTCCTTCCCGGTACCCGGGCTCATGCCTAGGTCTCCGGGTTTCAAACCATGCTCAGCCTGCCTTAAGCCGATGCCTACAGGAGACCCCTACGACTCCTGTTTAAAGTGCCTGGGGGAATCCCATCAATCAGATAAGTGCCACATTTGTAAGGCATTCAAGCCTCCGACCAAAAAGGAGCGGGACTTTCACTTGAAGCAGCTCCTCATGGAAGCAGCACTTAGCCCAATATCCTCGGCCCCGCACCGAGACCTGGCGCTGTTGGTCTGAAGCGTGCCTCCGGCACCAGAAACAGCTTCGTGACCCGGCACCGGCAAAGACTCCTGGCACTGGACGTCTCCAGCACCGCTCGCTGTCTCCGGGACCCAAGAAGCAGCACAAGCAACCTGCTGCGCCTGTACAGTTGCTGGCACTGCCTGTGCCCACCTTGGAGCAGCATCCCGTGCCAGACCTCCCTGCGAAGGTTCCAGCTCCGGCACTGTTGATTCCAGCACCGCAAGCGCCGTTGAGTCCGGTGCACATAAGCTCCCTGGTGCACACCGCGGTTGAGCTCGGCCTGCCTTCTACCCCGGAGACTTTCTCCACGGCACGCAACCTGATTGCGCTTACCGAGCCGGGACCGTCACAACCTTCAGTACTGCTGGTGCGGGCTGTTCCCTCGATAGGGAAGCCCTCCATGATGCACCCTCCATTGCAGAGCGAGACGGGTCAGCACTGATCCCAGTCCCAATCCAGATCACGGTCCCAATCCAGGCGCTGGTCTCGTCCATGGCACCACTTGCAGTCCTGGCACTGATCACCATCTTGGCGCCGGTCGCACTCGCAGAGCCACTCTGCCTCTCAAAGATCTTCTTCCTGGTATGGTCGGTACTGGTCCAGCTCCCAGCGCCGATCTACTCGGAGTCGTTCCCGTCACCGCTCCGGCGGTAGATCTTCATCAAGGTCCAGATCTGCTTCCCGGCACCGATACAACCATCTGTCCCGGTCCAGGTTGCAGTACCTCTCAAGATTGCGGCGCTGATCTCCATCTCCGCGGCGCGGGACAACAATACAGGACAGTGCGACACAGCATGAGCGATCGGCTCCACCTTGGCCATCCCGCCCTAACTCGAGGTCATCCCAAGCAGAGAGTGGCTACCACGTCCATGACCAAGACATGGATGGTGCTAGCCAATGGCATGACGAGGGGCAGGATCCTGCTCAGGGACCCCCACAATGGTCCTTTTGGATCCCTTGGGCATACCATCAGGCCCAAGGTGTCCTATCGGGGGCTTCTCGCTCTGCCCACTCGGAACCCCAGGTCCTGGAGGCCACTGTCAGTCGTTCCCCCTCTCCTCCCAGGGGGCTCGGAGGCGACAGCCCTACCCTCAGCTCAGGCCCATGCCCCTAGCATGGTGGACCTAGGGAGGCCGGACTCCCTCCCCCCCGCAAGACTTGCCCCAGGACCCGTTATTCCCAGGCATATCCTCCTTGTCTTTGCCTGACGAGGCAGTGGCGGGCACATCCTCCTCTGGCCCACCACCTATAGACCTCCGTGCGCACCAAGACTTACTTCATAGGGTGGCACAAAACATGAACCTCCAGGTGGAGGAGGTGGTGGAGGTCGAGGACCCAGTGGTGGACATTTTATTTGCTGATACCCCGACTTGTATAGCCTTGCTGTTTATTCAGACCATCCAGGCTAATGCCACCACAATCTGGCAATCTCCGGCGTCTATTCCTCTCCACCCCCTTGGCAGTGGGAGGAAGTACTTGGTCCCCTCTAAAGACTGAGTACTTGTACATTCACCCTCAACCGTGCTCCCTCATTGTGCAGTCCGTTAATGAGAAAGAAAGACACAGCCAACAAGTTTCTGCTCCTAAATCCAAGGACGCTAGACTCCTGGATTTATTTGGCCGCAAGATATCTTCTACTGGTGGCATACAACTTAGAGTGGCTAACCAGCAGGCCCTCTTGAGTTGTTATAATTATAATACCTGGAACTCAATGGAGAAGTTCAAAGACCTTGTTCCTCAGGAGTCAGAGAGGAGTTTGGGGCCTTGCTCAAGGAGGGCAAGAAGGTAGCCAGAACATCTTTGCAGGCTTCGATAGATGCGGTAGACTCAGCGGCTAGGACTCTAGCCTCGGGCATAGATATGCGCCGCATTTCGTGGCTGCAGGTGTCCGGTCTCCCACCAGAATTGCAGCAAACAATTCAGGACCTGCCCTTTGATGGCCAGGGGCTATTTTCAGACAAAACTGACTCCAGAGTCTGAAGGATAACCGGGCCATCATGCGTTCATTGGGCATGCATACCCCGGTGACGCAACGTAGGCCCTTCCAACCCCAACCGCAGCGCACCTACCCTAACCCCTGGCTGAGACAGGACTTCTCTAGAAGATGCGGCCGGGGTGGTAGTAGGAGACAATCTGGTCCTCAGATGGGCCAGAACCAGGGCTCCCCCAAACCATCGGTGGGGCCCAAACAAAACTTTTGAAGGTGCGCCCGAGGTCGGAGCACCAGTCTCCTTACAGGATCCTTCCCCACCTTTCACCAATTGCCTCTCCTATTTCCTCCCTGCGTAGTCCCGCATAATGTCAGACCACTGGGTCCTACGCACGGTGGAAAGTGGATACTGACTTCAATTTGTTTTGTCCCCCCCTTTTCACCCTCCCTCCCAG
Organism: Trachemys scripta elegans; assembly: GCF_013100865.1. Taxonomy (NCBI): domain Eukaryota; kingdom Metazoa; phylum Chordata; order Testudines; family Emydidae; genus Trachemys; species Trachemys scripta. Next base: position 57,897,739 of record NC_048299.1, on the reverse strand, counting down.
TCCCTCTTCAGGGACCCCCTCTCACGAGCAACTCCTCCTACAGGAGGTGCAAACGCTCCTAACTATCGGAGCTATAGAGGAGGTTCCAAAGGAACTGAAGGGCAGGAGGTTTTACTCCCGCTACTTCCTAATCCCCAAGGCAAAGGGGGGTCTACGGCCCGTTCTGGACCTGCGTGGACTCAACAAATTCATGGTAAAATTGAAGTTCTGCATGGTTTCCCTGGGGATCATTATGCCTTCCCTGGAGACTGGTACGCCGCCCTCAACATGAAGGACTCATACTTCCACATAACGATTTACACGCCGCACAGGCGCTTCCTTCGCTTTGTGGTCAACCAATAGCACTTCCAATTTACTGTCCTTCCCTTTGACCTGTCCATGGCACCAAGGGTCTTTACAAAGTGTATGGCTGTTGTAGCTGCCTCATTCTGTCAACATCGGATCCAAGTGTTTCCGTACCTCGACGATTGGCTCATTCGAGGTCGCTCTGAGCTCCAGGTGCAATCTCATGTTCAGTTCACCATGAACTTGTTCAGACAGCTGGGCCTGCTGCTCAATGTCAAAAAGTCCACTTTGCAGCCGACCCAAAGAATAGACTTCATTGGAACAACGCTCTGGACATCAATCTGAACTCGGATGCACTGGCCAGGTAGACCGGAAAAGCCCTGTGAACTTTTGAATTTAATTTCCTGTTTGCCCAGCATGGAGAGCACAGGTGACCACGAAGAGCTCATCAGCACAGGTAACCATGCAGTCCGAGAATTGAAAAAGAGCACCAGGATGGACCGTACGGGAGGTACTGGATCTGATCACTATATGGGGAGAGGATTCCGTGCTAGTAGAACTATGTTCCAAAGACGAAATGCCAAAACATTTGAAAAAATCTCCTAGTGAATGATGGAGAGAGGCCACAATAGGGACTCACTACAGTGCCACGTGAAAGTTAAGGAGCTCAGACAAGCCTACCAGAAAACCAAAGAAGCAAACGGAAGGTCCGGGGCAGAGCCGCAGACATGCTGCTTCTACGCTGAGCTGCATGCAATTCTAGGGGGGGCCGCCACCACTACCCCACCTCTGACCATGGATTCCAAGGAGGGGGTAATCTCAGCCATGCCTGAGGATTCTGCGGACAGGGAAGATAAGGAGGAGGAGGATGAGGACGAGCTTGCGGAGAGCACACAGCACTCCGTTCTCCCCAACAGCCAGGATCTTTTTCTCAGCCTGACTGAAGTACCCTCCCAACCCTCCCAAGGCAGTATCCCAGACCATGAAGCCATGGAAGGGACCTCTGGTGAGTGTACCTTTGTAAATATAAAACATGATTTAAAAGCAAGCGTTTTTTAATGATTAATTTGCCCTGAGGACTTGGGATGCATTCGCGGCCAGTACAGCTACTGGAAAAGTCTGTTAACGTGTCTGGGGATGGAGCGGAAATCCTCCAGGGACATCTCCATGAAGCTCTCCTAGAGGTACTCCAAAAGCCTTTGCAGAAGGTTTCTGGGCAGTGTAGCCTTATTCCGTCCTCCATGGTAGGACACTTGACCACGCCATGCTAGTAGCAAGTAATCTGGTATCATTGCATGACAAAGCCTGGCAGTGTAAGCTCCCAGTGTTTGCTGGCATTCAAGCAACATCCGTTCTTTATCTCGCTGTGTAATCCTCAGGAGAGTGATATTGCTCATGGTAACCTGGTTGAAATATGGGAATTTAATTAAGGGGACAGAGGTGGCTGTTCCTACTGGGCTGTTTGCCTGTGGCTGAAAAGAAATCCTTCCCTGCAGTTAGCCAAGCGGGCGGGGGGGAGGGTCATTGGCTCTGAGCTTTTCGCGTTTGGCTAGCAAGGATCTTCCCTGATACCAGCCACGTGGTAGGGGAAGGGGTAAAGCGATCATCCCAGAGAATTGGATGGGGGCGGGGGTTTAGTTTGGTTTCTGCTGCTGCACGTTAACAGGAAAACCACAGCACTCAACGGGCTTTGCTTGGTATGTGGGAAAGGAGGGCGCTGCTTTTAGGAAGGTTGCAGAAGCCAAAAGACAATGGCTTACCATGGCCGCATGCAAGCCGAATTCTGTTGCCTGGACCTGCGTCTGATCTCTAACACCAAAGCTGCAGGCACTCAATATTAAGATGCAAAATGCGACCTTGTACCAAAATCACATGTGCTATGTAATGTGAATAGTGTTTTTCACCGTGAAAGAGTATAAGCATTGTTCTGTAAAATGTATCTTTTAAAATAGTTCTCTCTCTTTTTTCCCCTCCAGCAGCTGCAAATTTTTCAGGCCTCCCTCCTCCATCCCGAAGGCTATCTCAGATAAGGCGGTGAAAAAAACGCATGCAAGAGTAAATGTTCTCGGAAATCATGCCATCGACCCACGATGAAAGAGCTCATCCGAATGAGTGGAAGGACACCCTATCCCAGTACAGGAAAGCTGCCAGTAAACATGAGGCCATGAGGGATGAACGTGAGGAGAAGAAGGACGCTCAAGATGAGAGGTGGCGGGATGCAACACCAGGGCTGCACTTGCTCAGCCTGTAGTTGAACAGCTCCTGACTACTGTCCAGGCTGCCTGTGTATGGCTTCATGAGCCATGGCATTAAGGGGTAGGCTGGGTCCCCAAGGATAACTATAGGCATTTCAACATCCCCAATGGTTATTTTCTGGTCTGGAAAGTAAATCCCTTGCTGCAGCCATTTAAACAGAGTAGTGTTCCTGAAGACGCGAGCGTCATGAACCCTTCACGGCCATCCCACGTTGATGTTAGTGAAACGTCCCTTGTGATCCACCAGTGCTTGCAGCACCATTGAAAAGTACCCCTTGCGGTTTATGTACTGGCTGCCCTGGTGCTCCTGTGCCAAGATAGGGATATGGGTTCCATCGCCCCAGCACAGTTAGGGAATCCCATTGCAGCAAAGCCATCCACTATGACCTGCACATTTCCCAGAGTCACTACCTTTGGTAGCAGCAGTTCAGTGATTGCTTTGGCTTCTTGCATCACAGCAGCCCCCACAGTAGATTTGCCCACTCCAAATTGATTCCCGACTGACCGGTAGCTGTCTGGCGTTGCAAGCTTCCACAGGGCTATCGCCACTCACTTCTCAACTGTGAGGGCTGCTCTCATCTTGATATTCTGGTGCTTCAGGGCAGGGGAAAGCAAGTCACAAAGTTCCATGAAAGTGCCCTTACGCATGTGAAAGTTTTGCAGCCACTGTCCCACACCTGCAACACTATGTGGTCCCACCAGTCTGTGCTTGTTTCCCGGGCCCAGAATCGGCATTCCATGGCTATAACCTGCCCCATTAACAGCATGATCTCCAAAGCACTGGGGCTTGTGGTTTGAGAGAATTCTGTGTTCGTGTCCATGTCTTCATCACTCTCGTTGCTGCGCTGCAGCCTCAGCCTCCTCCTTGCCTGGTTTTTCAGGTTCTGGTTCAGCATAAACTGCACGATAATGCACGAGGTGTTTACAATGTTCATGACTGCTGTCTTGAGCTGAGCGGGCTCCAGGCTTGACGTGGTATGGCGTCTGCACAGTTCACCCAGGAAAAAAGGCGCAAAACGGTTGTCTGCCGTTGCTTTCACGGAGGGAGGGGTGAGGCTGTACCCAGAACCACCGGTGACAATGTTTTTTGCCCCATCAGGCATTGGGATCTCAATCCAGAATTCCAATGGGCGGGGGAGACTGCGGGAACTATTGGCTAGCTATGGGATAGCTACCCACAGTGCAACGCTCCGAAAGTCGACACTAGCCTTGGTACATGGATGCACACCGCCAAATTAATGTGCTTAGTGTGGCCGCATGCACTCGACTTTATACAATCGGTTGCCAAAAATCGAATTCTGTAAATTCGGAGTAATCTCACAGTGTAGACATACCCTGGATTTGGTTCCTGTGGCTTCCTCCAGTAAGACTAAGCTGCCCAAATGTTCCAGGATGTTAGGCTCCATTTTGTTAAAGATCCTTCTGTTAAAGCCATCAAGGCTTTGAAAACACTGTTGGTGGAAAAAGGCTGTCTCCCTGTCAAGGGTCCTAGAACCACATCATTGGTTCTCCGTCAGTTCTGGGGAAGAAGGCAAGGGAGGGCAGACAGCTACCATTTGCAGTGCCAGGTCCCTTATGTCAAACTTATAGGGTCCGTCTCACTCTGTCATGGCCTATGTGGTTCCAACTCTGAAACCCAAGTCAGTTCTGGGTTCAACTTTGAAGACTGGAGCTGTGAAGCTGGATATTTCTCTGGATCTGATACTTCCCAGGTCTGTGGGACTGGCTAAGTCCTCTGCTCCTGTACTGGGACCATCCTTGGATCCAAAGAGGACTTTTACATTAGTGGTTGATATGAGTCTGAACATTCCTTGGAGTTGAGTGAGAGGCAGATGATGCTGAGGAAAAGACTGGCATTGTGGGTTCTGAGGTCTGCATCTTCACCTGAAGAGGGGCGAAGAGCAGAGGAGATTGTCTTTCTCAAGATCCATCTATGCTTCCTAAGACTCCTACAGCAGTGGTTCTCAAACTTTTGTACTGGTGACCCCTTTCACATAGTAAGCCTCTGAGTGCGGACCCCCCCCCATATAAATTAAAAACACTTTTTTATATACTTAACACCATTATAAATGTTGGATGCAAAGCAGGATTTGGGGTGCAGGCTGACAGCTCGCGAACCCCTTTATAATAACCTCATGACCCCCTGAGGGGTCCTCACCCCCAGTTTGAGAACCCCTATCCTACAGGGTCCCCTGTCAGATCTTTCTGATCTTTTATCTCTCTTCACCATCCAGTACCATTGTTGTCTCCGGTGTGGTCCATAGCCGTTCTGAGGTCAGATCATCATTTAGAGAAGGATAAAGGGAGAGTTTAGAGACCTGATTCATCCTGGTTCATGCCTCTTCGCCCTGGGTTCCCTCACTCCTTTGCTCCTCCTTCTACGAGTATGTTTCCAGATCCTAGCTATGGGAGAGACTGGCTGTCCTGGTCTCCATGACCCTAATGGGTTCCACCACAAAAATTTTTGAATCATCCTCATGGATGGAGAGGAGATGTTTTATCTGATAAGGATATGATGGCTCAGCAATCCTCGGTTCTTCTTTGAGTAGTGTCCCTGTGGGTGCTCCACTTTAGGTGGCGGTGCATCACATAAATTTAGTGGAGATTTATGGTAGCAGTGTCCATCTGGGTCACTCATGTGCAGTAGGCATCTTGCAATGCCATTGGTGCCACATGTAACGTGCGTACGACCCAAGCCCTCCAGTTCCCTCTCAACCTGAAGACAGAGTGAAGGGGCACTGTTAGCACTTCTCCCTAAAACGGTTAAGAAATAGCTTTTAGATAAATATTTAGAAAAGTTGTTATAGAGATAGTTATAGTTAGGGTTGTTTTTGTTTTTTGTTTTTTTTAATAACACTAAGATGAAACAACCTGATCCGTCCTCTGTTTTCCTTGAACACCAGGCCTCAGAGGTGATGTGAGATTGGAGAGTCATTGACCAATCAGTGAGGACTCATCCCTTCCTTTATCTGGAGACAGGCTAGCCTGATTCAACAACAAATAGTCGTATTACATCAGACTTATGGACCTGTAGCGAGGCGGTGGGCTACCCCACAGCCCCGCTGAGGCCGAACCTCCCCTACTACCAACTTGGGCGGAGCCACCGGGTCCGGCGCCTGCCCCTCCGAGGTCACGGCCCCGACCCGGAAGTACAAAAGCCTGCCTGCAGAGCTCAGTGGAGGCCAGGCTGGCGGAGAGAGCAGACGTCCCTGACCGAGCTCCCGCTTGGGTAACAGCTGCAGGCCGCGAGCGGCCTGCTGACTCACCGGGCCGGTTGAGCCTACCTCTCGCCAGCTACCCTGAGGAGGACTGGCCAAGCCTGCCCCATGCCAGCTACCCCGAGGAGGACTGGCCAAGCCTGCCCCATGCCAGCTACCCCGAGGAGGACTGGCCAAGCCTGCCCCGTGCCAGCTACCCCGAGGAGGAGCCGAGCCTGCCCCGTGCCAACTACCCCGAGGAGGAGCCTTCGCTACCTACCCCAAGGAGCCCATGCTGGTGGAGAGCACCGACAACACTAGGACGGCCCAGGTACCATACGAGGGGGAGTGTGGAAGTAGCCCGGGGGCAGCCGACCCTAGTCTGGCTGCTGCACTGCCAGAACCGAGGTCAGTGCGTTGCGGCCAGGATCCTCACTGACAGCAGCGAGTTTCTGTCACTGCTAGGGCCCCGGGCTGGGACGCAGTGGAGTGGGAGGGCCTGCGTCCCCCCTGCCACCCACTCCTTGGGTGGCAGACTCCCCCTGTTTTCCCTGGCCTAGAGAGGCTCGATACCTGACTAACTATTTGCTTGCTGCCCCGCCCTGACCTAGGGCCTTGGCTGCTACAAACCCCAACCCAGCCCCTGCTTAAGGGCCTGGGCCTCTGACTATTTGCTTGCTGCCCCGCCCTGACCTAGGGCCTGGGCTGCTACAAACCCAGATCCAGCCCTTGCTTAAGGGCCTGGGCCTCTGATTGTCTGTGTGCTACTGACCCAGCCCCGTTTAAGGGCCTGGGCAGCTGACTGACTGTTTGATTACTGCCCCAGCCTGATTGGGGCTCGGGGCTCTTTTCGGACTGTAGCGAGGCGGTGGGCTACCCCACCGCCCCGCTGAGGGCCGAACCGCAGCCCCAAACTACTACAGGACCCTAGAAGTTATGGAGAAGGACTATGCTATTCAGTTTGAAAAACTACCCCCTTTAAAATTCCCCCTGCCTTTCCTTTTCAGGGAACCTTCACATGACTACTTTTGGAAGTACAGAAGTTACTCCAAATAGGAACTGTCAAGAGGGTACCCAAACATCAGTGTGGTCAGGGCTTTTATTCAAAACACTTGGACTTTGTAGCAGGGAAAGCCTTTCTCCCAAAGGAAAGGTTTCTAAAAGTAGAGCAAGCTGTTTTTTTAAATTTGAACCTGTCAAACCTGGAAAGTGATGTTTTTTGTAAAGTTGCTAGTGAAATACTTGTAAGCACACATGAAGCCATAGAAAGGAACAAGGATATAAGGCTGGCTTTGAACGCTGAACCATGTACCTTTCTGAAATGTGATAGGTCTATCTCAGGTAAGCAAAAGAAAAATACTAAAAGGTGTGTGAACTGTGTTCAGCTGCAGGAGGTTTTCAGAAAGGCAAGGTGTCATTATCTGGGTTGGAATTCAGCCAGGAGACTGGGGATAATAACCCTGTGCTTAGGAAGGGCACGATGAAAATGTTGATTAACACAAGTGGACAAGATCTCTTTTTTAATCTCATCTGAACAGTGGCACCTTCACCAGCACAATGGCACCTCACACAATACAATGCTGGGTATTGGTCCAATTCTGGGTCAAAGGACAGAATACCACTGACCGACTCACAAATTTCACTTCTCCTACCACTGAGGGTACATCTACATTGTAGTTAGGATTGAGCCTTCCAGCCTGATGGACAGCACGCTAGCTCCGCTCAAGCTAGCATGCTAGAAATAAGTGTGGACGCTGCTACTTAGGTGTCAGTCCAGGCTCTTAGGCCCACCTGACACCCCCTGGGTCTGAATTCAGGTGGCTAGTAAACAATCCACACTGCTATTTTTAGCATGCTGTCTACCTGGGCTGGGAGACTTGTTCCCAACTGCAATGTAGAGGTATACTTAGGTGATGCTTGGAGGCCTTCGCCTATCAGTGTCAGAGCCAGGATTAGAATGCAAGAGCAGGAGGGGAGAAGTGGAGAAAAAAGAAAATCCAATAATTTAAACAAAACCCTATAAAATTGTGAGTTTGTGAGGTGCCTAAAACTTGTTGGGTGTTTATATTCAGTTAGATTAATAATAATAATATATACCTACCTTATTTTTGTATTTCATTTAATTGATTGATTAAACCAATTTGAAAATTCCCCACTGGTATTTTAATTACAGTTACTCCTAATGAACTATTAAAACATTTTAAAATACAAGGTTTAACTTCTGATAGATCTCCAAAGCTGGCATCTCATCTGCTGAGCCAGCAGCCAACTGTGGTTTCATTAGGACCTTTATTTTTAAATGAAGGGGGCTGAGTCATTCGAACCCTGGGAGTCAGGACTCCTGGGTTGTATTTCTAGCTCTGTAGCTGATTCACTTACCTTGAGAAAATTATATGCTTTAGTCAAACACAAATTATTGGGCACAATACAGGAATAACTGGAAGAAATTCTATAGCCTGTTATGCAGGAGGCCAGACTAGATGATCTAATGGTCCTTTCTGGCCTTAAAATCTATGAAACTGTGAAGTTGCTTAACCCCTCTGGGTCTCATTCTACCTATCTGTAAAATGGATCTAGTAATGCTTCCTCTTGCCTGGAGGTATTGTGAGGCTTAGTTCATGTATTTCAGACATATGGATTAGTGCTATGGGGAGGGATTGCAAAAACAGTCTTCTGACTAACTCCTCACACCAGTCCGAGGTCCAGTAGGCTGCTTGTGCCCTACCCTACAGAGCAGCCAGGCAGAGGTTGCAAGAGCCTAAAGTACTCTCATTACGTATGCTTCATTCCTGAGGACAGATGAGATAGAATGTCTCTTCATCTCTTCTGTGTTTGTCAAGAGGTAGGTCTTGTCTTGGCATCTGCCTCTCATCTGTTTGGGCTTTTTTGATGTCTGTGTGTTTTTATGTCCAAACAGCTACATTATAAGTGGTTCAATTCTCTAGTGTCCTACCTAAAAGTTCAACCAAATTGTTAAAATCAAGTTAGCGTGAACCTGCTTAAACCCCTCCTTTAAAGTGGTTCTGCAAACGTTGTTCTCAGCCCAATGAAGACAGGGACGTTGTCTCCCTCTTCCAAGCAGAACTACATTGCAGTGAATTCTGATGTAAGTACTTAGTCTCTCCTCTCTGCCTTTGACTGTCACATCGCATTCGCTTTCCCTGGTGCTTTGGACAAACCTAATGGAATTCCTTAGCATTATTGGAAGCCCCTGTCTGTTTTGCTGTACTGCAGGGTCTCTCAACCTTTCCTGACTACTGTACCCCTTTCAGAAGTCTGATTTGTATTGCGTACCCCCAAGTTTCACCTCACTTAAAAACTACTTGTTTACAAAATCAAACTTAAAAATACAGATGTGTCACAGCACACTAGTACTGAAAAATTTCTTACTTTTTCATTTTTACCATATAATTATAAAATAAATCAATTGAAATATAAATATTGTACTTACATTTCAGTGTATAGTATATAGAGCAGTATAAACAAGTCATTGTCTGTATGAAATTTTAGTTTGTGCTGACTTCGCTAGTGCTTTTTATGTAGCCTGTTGTAAAACTAGAGGAGTTGATGTACCCACTGGAAGACCTCTGCGTACCCCCAGGGGTACGCATACCCCTGGTTGAGAATCACTGCTGTCCTGTGAGTGAGCCCTTCTACAGCCACTGCACTCCCCAATAATACAGATGCATCCTGCTTTTAGACATTTTCATTTTGCCTGCTTCAGCTTTTGGGTGCCCAACCTGAGGCATGCGAGTCGAATCACCAGAGTTGTTGAAGTTAGTGGGAGCTGCAGGTGCTCACCACCTCTGAAAATCAGATCCTAGGTGTCTCAAGTTAGACCCACAAAAATGAATGGTCAGTTGTGAAAATCCTCTGCAACTAACTACTAAGGAAATTCCACAAACATCTCCCAAAATGACAGTGCAGTTTGACAACTGCCAGTGAATTCCCAGAATCCTACAAAAGTCATCTAATATTTTTTTCAGTTTTTTGGTGAATATTTTGTAAAGAAGATCCCATAAGATTGATAAACAGCAGTCTAACCATAGGGATTCAAGTGAAAGTGATGCACAAGCCTGCAGCAAACCATCAAATCTCTCTGCTTATGTGATCAGATAAAAATGGAAATCACATGACGCTTTGAATTCAATACATGAAATTGTATTCTAAATTATTACTACAATTAAAACACTTAAATGAGACTCCTCTTACAGCCAAAAGCATCTTCTCTAAAAGGACAACACATAGCCAATATTGCAATGTTTAAAATGGCATGTATTCTCTCCTGAGGCTTCACTGGAGAATACAGCACATAGGGATGAGAGTACATGACCATAGCTCCATTGAAGTCAAGCCCCCTAATCTCTGCACTGTTCTGACATGTAAATCAAAATGAAATGCTCCGGGCAAATAAACCAGTCAGCATCTGTGTTAGCTAGGCTTTGCCTTTCTGCCATTTTCCATGCCAGACATGAGATGCAGTGCACTCCCAGGATTAGCCTTTTCCCAGTGGACTAATTTACATAGCACCGAATGACCCCTAGAAAAGCACATTGTACTAGCTTGTCACATGTGACAGAAACTGCTGGCTTTTCTTTTGACAACAAACATGAAACATTTGCACCTCCAGCATTTTTCACACAATGCTGTACATGTTAGCAAGTGTACGTGTAAGTTTCATAAACTGAGCTCTTCCTTTTTTTTTTTTTAAATTCATCTTTCCATAGAGTTGTACAGCAAGTGACTGAATCAACTAAACAATAAAGCTAGAGCACATGAAAATTTTGGTCCTGCTGTTCATGCATGGTAAGTAAAATAAATGTATAATTGACTAAGGGAGTTGTTGGTTGCAACTGATTTCTGTAGCATGTTAGCTGGTTAATAGAAATGAAAATACCTAACTTTTTGAATGCTCATGGATTCTATAAATAAAATGATAGTTTTCCATTCATATTTAATTTGCATTAATTATAGTAACTATAATGCTATGGGAGAATGGAAAGATTTTTTTAAATGTATGCTAATGTAGAAATGTTTAACAGTCACCTACTGCAGGGCTGAAAAGAAGTCTGGCTCGTTTAGTATAAACATAGACTATCTCCTATTTGTGGTAAGTTAGAACAGTTAATTACAGTGTGCAGATATTTATTTAGTCATATATAATTTGCACTTAGACGAAGGGTATTTAGGGAATTTATTAGTACATGTCCATTTGTTGATAATCTGGCTATAGTTGAAAGCAAAAAGTTCACATATATAATTTAAAGAATTACTTGTTTAAAGGCATAACATACTCTTCATTTAGACAATTGGAGGATCTGATTTCTATTGAAATTAGACCTGGTGTCCCACACTACATGCCAGTGTAGTTGCAATTTGCATATATTTTCAATGTGTGTAACCTTTATTTGCAGTAAGAAAGAATGGTGGAAGACTCAGAAGGCCTAAAAAACTCTGGAAGTCAGAGAATATGGACAGAAACACCCATCAGGAGAGAGAACAGATTTATTGGTAAGTCTCCCAAAGAGATGAAAATGACTGTTGCCAGGTGTAATTCTGCTGAACATTATCAGCTTGTCATATCATTTTAGCTAGCCCTGTTCCTGAACTGAAATAATCTTTCTGCCACTTTAAATTAATCAGCACTCTATGCAATTTTGTCTGTCCACTGAACACTGCAGAAATGCTCAAGACAGATACTTTTCTCAGATATTTGTTCTTTATTCAGCAATATGAAATGACTGCTTGATTTAAATGCTGCTTAGCAACTGAATCTGTCTTCCAAATGTGACCTTCCACTGTTTTCATGCACATGACTATTCTGCCTCTCATGATGCAGTTTCAGGTCAGAAGGATGATGTGTGGGGTACAGATATGACAACTAAATGTGAAAATGAAGTCAGAGTTCCAGGCATAAGAAGCATAACTCAGTCACCCCCTCTAACTACAGACACTGATGGAGAATATGGCAGCACTTTTTAGAGATTGAGCTTTATACAGAGAGGAGCTGATATGGAGGATTAAAACGCATAAATAGGCCATAGGGAAGACATACTAGACTTAATCGCTAAGGGCCTGATACTCCATTGCCTTGCACCTCATGTGGGCATTTCTACTTGTGGAAATTGGGTATAAAACACTAACAAATCAGAATGATAACATTATATCCCCGTCTAGCACCAATGACTGCACAACAGGCCACACAGTGGAGAATCAGGCACTACATTGTTAGCCAGACTAAAGGTAAGGGATACAATTCCTCAGATTGATCAATTTGATAGTCAATTAGAATAAAAGCTGCACAATGATACCTAATATTTCCTTGAAAATAAGTATAAAAGACTTCATTTTTTTAAAATGGCTTCTGAGTTTGGTCCTTTAGTTGCTTGTGGTTACAAAATTCCAGGCATCGTGAACTGCAGGAGAAAATATAGAATTTAAACAACCATCTGTCCCTGCAAATCAGGTAACTAGAAGAGGTGTCTAAATGCCAACACTTGCTCCAGCATTAATTGAGAGTGCAATATTGTGGGTGCAAATTAGAAGCCTGGCATAGCCTACTTTTAAATGAGGATCTTTGATGTTAAATGTTTGAGAATTACCAATTAATCCTATGGGTTTACAGCCAAAAGAATCTTCTCTGAAAACACAACACATGTGTAATTTATTTTATTGAGATTAACTGGCTATGTGCAAAAGCCCCTATGGTGAAAAGAAGAACATCATTTTCCATTTGAACTGATTTGGGCCAACATGATCTCATTTAGTCACCTCTCTGCTTTGCTCTATCACTGGAGAGATCTTTTGGTTATCCCTGTTAATGTTCTGATGTGGTGTTTTGTGCAACAGTGTTCCCACTTGTGAGAACTTAGAGGGGTTATTCTGGTTTCCATTATGGGATATCTTGGATGAAATCCTGGCCACAGTGAAGTCAATAAGAGTTTTGCCTTTGACTTCCATGAGGGCAGAATTCCATCCCTTTTGTCTGTAAATGTGTATAGTGAGACTGTACCTTCCTTTGGGTGAGGTACACTTTTTTACTTGGCTATACAGCACCAGCCACATCAATCACACACAGATGCACATGCACATGTGTACATACAAAATTTACTTTCAAATTTATTTTATTTCTTTGTATGTGTTTCAGATGCAGTGCTGAGCTACCTCATGGGTCCAAGATTTCTGGTTTATGCAAGCTGTGCACTTTCTATATGGGTAAGATAAACTCAGATAAAATTATTGCATTGTAAATGATCAAGGGAAGCCTGATTTTGGAAGCACTGTAGTATATCTGGAAACAGATATTTAGAAATGGATCAAATTTAAATCTTCAGTATTCAGACTGCCCCATTTTCTATACTTTCATTTATTTAGTCCATGGTATTGCTTTATTTTGTGAGGCTAAAATAAAAATAAAGTTTTGTCTCTTCTGTTTTTCAGGGAGATCGAATGTGGCACTTTGCTATGTCTGTATTCCTGATAGAATTGTATGGACATAATCTCCTTTTAACAGCTGTTTTTGGGTTAGTGGTGGCTGGCTCAGTACTTGTGTTTGGGGCCTTAATTGGAGATTGGATTGATAGAAAACCAAGAAACAAAGGTAATTGTCTGTGTTGATTTTTTTTCAGAGTAGCAGCCGTGTTAGTCTGTATCCGCAAAAAGAACAGGAGTACTTGTGGCACCTTAGAGACTAACAAATTTATTTGAGCATAAGTTTTCGTGGGCTACAGCCCACTTCTTTGGCCCACGAAAGCTTATGCTCAAATAAATTTGTTAGTCTCTAAGGTGCCACAAGTACTCCTGTGTTGATTTTGATATTCCTAACTAGGAGATACAAACTCCTGAATATAATTATTATCCATGTGATTCAATAATGCTTATACTGCTATCTTCTTCAGAGTGCTTTAAAAATGTTAATAATTTCTCGCACCACTTTTATGAAGGAGGGAAGCATTATATCATCCTAATTGAACAGAGAAACTGAGAAAGAGAGATTAAGGGTAAAATAGTGCCTAAGTGATGTAGGAGCCTAAAGCCAATGTGACTTCCCCAAGGCCACAGAAGATGAGTTGGGAGTAGGAGTTCCTCGCTGAATTTGCACAATGTTAAATAACGTTCCTTATAATTAGCTCTGGTCAGAAAATAGAATTTCTGTTCTATAGTGAGAATGAGGTGTCATTCTTTGTCTTTCATACAAAGCTGAGACATTTCTGATTAGAAAAGTCTGTTCAGGTGGCTACTGGGTTTTGTCAGATTGTTTGTATTAAGTGACAGAATTTGTGAGATTCCTTTAAAATTGAGCAGATATGTATCACATCAAGAGCTGTTTCATTCTGCAGTTGCTCATGCATCGCTGTTCATTCAGAACTCCTCTGTCACTGCCTGCTGCGTAGTACTGATGTTGGTGTTCTCTTACAAAGCTGAGATTGAGCAAATGTGGCACGGCTGGTTTACTGTAAGTGTCTATTAACCTGTTTCTTTCACAGATAAATTATACTTCGAATATTTCAGTCTTGGGTTCTTTATGTAGGTTAATAATGCATGTAAAGTATTTGCTTTAATCTTGGAGATTGACTGTGGGCCAGAATCTCCTCTGTGCTGTGGCTGCTGTACACAGCACCACCAGCAAAGCAGAAAGCCGGTATAGTCAGGCACAGGGTATCCTCACAGAGTGGATCCCATGATGGGGAAGAGCCAATGAAGCAGCTCTTCTTCTCCCTCCATATTCCCATCCTCCTCCTGCACCCTGGGCTGTGAGTGTAAGGCGTGGAGCTGGTGTTTCCTTGTATCCTGGTGAGCCCCAGCTGTTGTATTGGCCTTTTGGAGCTGTTGGCAGCCAGGGCAAGTTAAAGCAGCCCTCAGAGGGACCAGCCTGCCCCAGAAGTTGAGGGGCTTAAAGCCGCCATTGCACCTGCTCCCACCCTTTAACACTCTGTATTTCTTGGCTGCAGCTAAGGATCTAGGCCTTGGTGTATTGAGCCTCTTTAACATGTTTCCCTCTAGTGTTCATCTTTGATTTGAGGCAAAGCCTATACAGTTGCCTCTTGATATAATGGCAGAAGATTATCAGGTTTAGGGGCAAATTCTGTTTTCATTTACCCCTCTTTAAATCTAAAGCAACTCCACTGAAGGCAATGGGGTCACCCTGACTTTCAGGAGGTTTAACTGAGAACAGAATCTGGCTCATAGCGTTAATGGAAAAGAAGCTCTTGCTGCTCAAATTAGCAAAAATGTACTCACTCCAGTGGCAAACTTAACCGGTCTCTGAAAGCATCCATCTTTATTGAGACTTTGTGTAATGTTCCAGCCAGCAATAGCTGAGTAACCTTGATTCTTGGATTCCAACCTCCGGTTTTTATTCACTTCCAACAAGGTGTTCTGTTATGCAGTGGTAATCATCTTAGCCGATCTGGCAAACCTGGCAAGCACAGCGCTGACGATAACCATTCAGAAAGACTGGATTGTGGTCATCACAGGTGATAACAGAGGCCAACTGGCTGGTGAGCTAGATATAGTATATGTTCATTTACATAGGAGCCAAAGCTATATTTTATTTAATAGAAGAAACATAGTTACATATTTATTTAGAAACAAATTTCTAATCTCATTCCTTAATAAGTGTCTAAGAAGATTAAATAGAGCTGTGTTCAAAGCTGTATCTCTCAGGGGAAAGCCTTGTAACGTATAGGTTACAACGATTTCAGTTTTTCACCAATTTCTGGTTGATCAGATAAAAATAGGACTGTGCTTATTAGTAATGAGCTTTTATTAACAAGTAAAAGTAGCAAAGTTATTTCAGGTGAAAAGCAACTACTGAGACTTGACAACATCTTTTTAGACAGGAGCCTACATGGCACAATAGGTTGGTTACACTTGTCTTCTGCTTTGGGAGACCTGATTCAAACTTTGGCACAAATCATAAGTGAAAGGACATAGCGAAGTCTCTGTGTACCTCACACCACCACCACATACTGCAATTAGGCTCTCTTGGAAGTCTCTCTCTGGCAGCATCACAGGTCTAGGTTAGGAAGGGTTCTTGTAAATCAAGATTAAAGTGCACTGCCAAAGCTGAGCAAGGAAGCATACATGTCTCTCCATGGTCTCCCAGACTCAAACCACTGTTATTAGTCCCTGGTTTTCATGAGCACATCTTTATCTGTCCTCCCTCCCATCCAATCACTTTATTTTTCATTTGGTCTTCTGTAAAATATCTTGCTCCTTTTGAGTAACTTAAGTGATAATATATTATTAATATTATTAGTTGTATCACAGTAGCACTTAGAGGCCCTGAGTGAAATTCGGATTCCATAGGATGAGATGCTGTATACGCATATAGTATGAGACAGTCCCTGCCTATAGAGCTTTTAGTGTTATTAGGCAAACAAAGGGTGGAAGAATTATCACGTCAGTACTGATGCATGCGTGTGTATGTATATATGTAGAGTGAAATGCATTCTGTTTTTACACCATGTCTAGGAATGAATGCAGCTATAAGAAGAATGGATCAAGTCATAAATATCTTCGCTCCTCTGTCTGTGGGGCAGGTTATGACTTGGGCCTCTAATGTCATTGGCTGTGGATTTATTCTTGGATGGAACTTGATCTCTCTTCTGGTAGAATTTATATTCCTATCCAGGGTGTATCAACTAGTGCCTCCTTTGGCTGTAAAATCTCAACAGAATGCAGGAGAATATGTTATAGAAAGACAAATGGAACTTACAAATGTGCCGGGTAAGTAGTATTCAATAGGAGAACAGCCTCCCACCAACATTTAAAAAATGTATTATTATGAAATACTGGCTTACATCCAAAATATTGAATTACACATCAAATCATTAGAGTACTAAAGGATATCCAACGAGTCATTCCACAGAAACTGCATGAAGATAATAAAATTACTATCAAAAGAAAAGACAAAAGCCAAGTAGCAAATATGCGGGGGTCAATTCTCCAAATCCTTGTACTAGGGTGATTTACATACACAACTCTCAATGGCGTTAAGGGGAGTTATTGGTGGAAATCTTTCATGTGGGTGTGAGAATAGCAGAGCCTCCATTGTTTAATACCTTGCCAGGCAGATTTAAAGACTGTTTAATGAATCCATCTGTCTGCATTATGTACTCCTTGGTATAGAGCACTATCCTGCAGCACGTCACTGAACCACGATATCTGATACTCATTTAGAATGATGGTTGTCATAGCAATTCAAGATGCTAAAAGAAAAGAAGTCAGTGAAGAATGGTTTAATGCATGTAATCCCTAATATTCAGTTTATTTTTGCTACTCTCTTTAAAAGAGTATTGTATCCCCATTGACCATCTTCCTGTTTTAGTGGTTCTCCACGGGGTCAATTCCTGCCTCATTGCACATGGCCATCTCCTACTAATGACAATGGAAATTATGCATTAGTACTGTTGCCCATTTTTGACCTGAACCACTCATCAACGTTTGGGGCCCTTCAGATGTTCTAGTTGGAGGGAGAAATTGGTGATAGGTATGCAGTTTTGTTTATATGCAAAGTCCTGTGTTTCTTAACACAGGAGGAATCAAGTAACAAAAGGATCAGTTTCTTAACTTACAGAGTTCAAGTCACTTTAGCCAACACCCAACCCCAAAGCACTCTCTCTAGCTTCTTCCAGGGTCACACTGTGCTTACAGCCTCCTGCTTGGCTTTTCTTGCCTTTCTTCCTCTGCCTCTCTCTGTTCTTGTCTGCCATATCAATCATTTCAATAGCAGTGTTTTTTCTCACACTCTCATACACACATACCCAAAACAAGACTCAGCCCAAAAGCTCCTCAGCAGGTTCACACACACCTTTTGTTTTCGGTGGGGCTTATGTTTACAGTGATGTTAATTGAAGAGTGAGTTCACACCTATCAACCTCAGTGGGGTTTTAACCCAACCCATAACAAGCTTTCACCAAACTCATCCCAGGAGACTAGATCACTTATGACAACAAGACAACTACTCTGACATTGACCTTACTCCCTGGAGCCAGAGGTGAAAGTACGCCGGTACGGCGTACTGGCAAGAGCCAGTACACTGTGCCGGACCAGACCGGCTGGTGATTTAAAGGGCCCGGGGCTCCCCGCAGCGGCTGGAGCCCCGGGCTCTTTAAATCGCCTCCTGAGCCCTGCTGCCAGAGCCCTGGGGTAGCGGCGGTAGGGCTCTGGTGGTGATTTAAAGGGCCCAGGGCTCCGGCCGCTGCGGGGAGCCCTGGACCCTTTAAAACACCATGGGAGCCCTGCTGCCGCAGTGGGGCTCGGGCAGCACTTTAAAGGGCCAGGGGCTCTGCTGCTGCGGGGAGTCCCGGGCCCTTTAAATCCCCGTCGTTGCGCCGGGACTCCGGCAGCAGGGCTCGGGCAGGGATTTAAAGGGCCCGGAGCTCCAGCCTCTGCAGGGAGCCCCCGACCCTTTAAAGCGCCACCCGAGCCCTGCTGCCAGAGCCCTGGGGTAGCGGTGGCAGGGCTCCCATGGTGATTTAAAGGGACTGGAGCTCCACTGTGGTAGCAGTGGGAGTCCCGGGCCCTTTAAATCGCCCCGAGCCCCGGGGCTCCCAGCCGCCTCTGCAGCTGGGAGCTCCGCGGGTGATTTAAAGGTCCCGGAGCTCCCAGCTGCTGTCAGAGCCCTGGGGCCTTTAAATCTTGATTAAATTTAAAGGCCTCCTCTGGTTGAGGCCATGCCTCTTCCGATTGAGGCCACGCCCCCTGCTCAGGACTCCGGAGTACAGGTAAGTCCTTTAAGTTACTTTCACCCCTGCCTGGAGCTCAGCCTTACTAATGCTAATCAGCAGATGCAGTATCAATGGGGGTGAGTCTGTACTAGCAGCTAGCGTTGGGACATAATACTTCTTGATGCTTTTAGACATTTTTAGAAAAAAGACAGTAAAATCACAAATTAGGTCAACCTATGTTAGATCCACACTACCCTCCTTCTGTCGGTGGTGTGTGTCCTCACCAGGAGCGCTTCCACTGACTGAAGAGGGGCAGTGTGGGGGGCTGAGAGCCAGGGATCAGCTCCAAGCAGTTCCCCACTAGGAGCCCAGCTGCCCCACTGGGCTTCTCACCTCCCTATTCCCAGACGGGAGTGGGGGAAGCCACCTGGGCTTTCTCGCCTCTGGGAGGGAGATCTGTACCTACAGTCCAGTGGGCTGTGTTGTTCCCAATGGGGAGTTGGGACCACAGGGCAGCAGTGCTCCCAGTAGGGAGCCTGGGCTGTAGCCCAAGCTGGGAGCCTAGGTGACAGCCAGTTTGGAGCAAAGACCCAGCAGCAGCCCAGCTGGGGAGCCAGCTTTCTCATCAATTTCACAGCTCAGCCATGAAATTGACAAGACAGCCAACAGCTGATGTAAGTAACCTGCAGTGTCTGCACAGACACTGCGCTGCCCTAACTACCCCGACATAAGCCCTACGCCTCTTGTGGAGCGAAGTTATTATGTCAGTGCAGTAGGGCACTTATGTCAGTGGGAGCAAGTCTGTAGTGTGTACCCTGACATAGGCTAACATAAGCTGCCTTGTGTAAACCAAGCCTTACAAAATTGGTGCAGTGATGATTAGCTGAAATCTGTTTTACTAACCTCCACTCCCCAAGCTCTTGTATGTGATAATCAGGCTAACACGTTGTTCTCACTGAGGAAAAGTATCCTGTGCGATTGTTTACCCCCTACCATTTAGGACATTCTTTATCCATTATTGATGAAGAATTTTTTTTAAATACCAAGCAAATCACCTGCAGATGGACATCCTGTGAGATTCTGCTACAAATGTGCCTGTTCAGCCTGGTCTACCTTTTAGATCAAGATGGCTACATAGCTCAAGGCTGTGAAAAATTTCGTACCCTGACTGCAGAAGTTAGATCTATCTACTAGATGTGGCTAGGCTGACAGAATAATTCTTCCATTGACCTAGCTATCTCCTCCATAGGCACTAGTTTCTAGCCCAGGCCCAACCCTTTCTCCCAGGCCCTACCCCCCGCCTCTTCCTGCCCCGGCTCTGCCCCCTCTTCCTGCCCTCTTCCACCCCCTCCCCCAAATGCTCCTGGCCCTCGCTCCTCCCCCCGTCTTCCCTCAGTACCTCCTGCATGCCGTAGAACAGCTGATCACAGCGGGCAACAGGCGCTGGGGCGAGGAGCAATCGCTGATTGGTGGGGCTGCTGGTGGGGAGGAGGCGCTGGGGGGAGGGGCAGGCGGTGATAGAGGGGCTGCCAGTGGGTGCTAAGCCACCCTTTTTTTCCCCCCGAGGGGGGACTAGCACTGGGTTTCCAGTCTAACTACCTTGACAGAAAAACCCTTTCTGGCAATATCGGAAGTGTCTACATTACAGTGCCATAGCTGTACAGCTGTAGCCGCTGTAGTGTAGACATACCCTCTGTTCACTATACTAATGAGAACATACTAGCCATCCACAAGTGTTTTTCCCTAAGGACAGACATCTCTATATGTGGGGTGGATGGCAGGAATAGCAGAGGGGGAGGTGAATGAGATGCAGGAGTGGGGGTTGAATAGGAGCAGAGGGGCAGGTGAACAGGAGTCAGAGGCATGGGCAGTTAGATAGGAACAGAGGGTGATGGGGGAGGAGCCAGGGAAGGGGTGGGGAGACTGGATAGGAGTAGGAGGAGACGGAACAGGAAAGCTGAGGGAGCAGGGCAAGGGGTTGGAGGAGCAAAGAGACACAGACACAGCCTAGGGACACAGTGGTAAAAGGGTCTAACCATTAGAACACGCTCCCCTACAAAACATGGAATTGAATCCAGGAGTCCTGAGTCTCTACATTATTCTGTTTTCAGCAAGTAGCTGTGAAACCCATTGGCAAAGTGTGTGTCTCATTCCCCACTCTGCCTGTTTCACACAGAGGATAACAGCCTACTACAGCTACTAGTTATTCTATTAGCTCAAGTGGTAGAGGTCCATGCAGTGGGTCTAACTGTTCAAATCATGCTGCTGATCCAAGCTGTGGGGGAGACGAGGAGGGTGTCGGTATACTTCCACATGATAGAATTTCAGTGTTTTCACTTTTTACTTAGGTTCCGGACATTACATTAAAAAAGAAACTATATAAACAGTATGCTAAGGTTGTATAGTTGAGCACACATTAGGAAATGCCAGAATTAAAGTTAACCCGGGCAATCTTAATTTGACCGTCTTGTGTGTATGGGTTATGATACAGTCTTTAGTGACATGATCACATACTAATTTTTCCCATGAGGACCCCTGCCTCATTCAGTGTATTGGACTGATGCTGTTCTGGGGAAGAATCAGGGCTGTGTATCCCTCCCTACCTCTGCCACAGACTTCCTATGCATGCTGGACAAATCACCTAAACCAAAATGTTCATAGGTGACCACTAACTGTGTATTCCTAATTTTCTGGATGCCCAACACCTGAGACCAGGTTTGCAGAAGTGTTCAGCATTCACAGCTGCAACTGGAGTCAATTGAATCTATGCTTTGAGTATGTTAAAGTGACAGAAAATGCAAAGTACTCTGAAAAATTGTGACCTAGTTGTTTCAAGTTGGACACCCAAAAATAGTGGATACTCTAGTTAATTTTGGCCTTGATCTCATTGTGTTTCAGTTCCCCATCAGTAAAATGAGGATAATAATACCTCCTAATCTCACAGGGTTGTTGTGAAGATAAATGAATTAATGTTTGTGGAGCACTCAGATACTATGGTGAGCACAGATCAGAAACATCCATAAGGAAATTAATAATTTTGTATTCAGTGCAGCATTTGGATGATGTGTGTTAAATTAAGTCCTTGGACCACACATTGAATGAGGAGGATAAAAAGAAATATTGAATAAACACCCATTTACTGAACATGGGGCTGGATCTTGTGGAAAAAATATGTGATCATGTAATTAAAGACTGTATCATAATGCATATGCACTAGGGGATTGAATTAAGGTTGCACTGAAAGCATTCATTCTGGCATTTCCTAACTTTTGAGTGCTTGAGTGCCATCCTTAATACTCTTTTAATGTAGTTATTTTTGTATGACATATAAGATATATATTTATGCACTGAAATATGAGCCCCACAATGACATTTTTTTACAATCATTTTTCTCACACACAGGGTAATTAGCACTTAGCAC
This sequence comes from Trachemys scripta elegans, assembly GCF_013100865.1. NCBI lineage: Eukaryota > Metazoa > Chordata > Testudines > Emydidae > Trachemys > Trachemys scripta. The sequence goes on along the minus strand of NC_048299.1, from coordinate 57,875,907 downwards.
TTACATTTTCAAAGTACTCTACAAACATTAATAGTCATTAAACTAACTTACTCTTGATGGATGATATGATCACTTAGATGGAATTAGCTGGAGGTAATTGAAACTGACTATAAATATGAGAGTAATTTACATTTTCTGAAAACTGTCATTCTTTCATAGAAAAAAGTATCATGTGCCTTTTAAAAATGAAATACCTTTGATGGGGCAAGTAAAACTGCATATATATTACAGTCGCAGTTATAGTGCTCTACACCTGCAACGTTCTTTGTAAGAACTAAATGTCAAATCCTTACAAATGCCCTAAAAGTTTGAAAATAGTATTATCTCACTTCTATACATGGGAAATCTGAGAGAGACGTAAGTAATTTACCCAGGGACTCAGTATTAGCACCAAAATTATAACTCAAGAGTTTCTGGGTCCTAGTCTTCTCCTCAGATCAGTAGACCATAGTCATCACATTTAGCTCCAATAACAGAGCTTAAAAACAATCTTAAGGAACTTAAACTTCTAAATATCTTCCAAAATATGCACAATGAAGTTAACCATGATACATCTGTATCTAATTTACATTTAAATCTTTATTTTGTAGTTGTATTGAAACACCATTTTTTTTTTCTAAGCTTGCAATATAGATGAGGATGAACTGGATATTGGGTTTCCAGTCAATGTTTCTTTTTTGCATGTGCAATAAATCCCATACTGGATCTGGTGCCATTTTGAATGTCTGAACCAAAAGAGTAGAAACAGAGCCAGAAACCTTTACTTAACAAGTTTCCCTTTAAGTTCATTAGTTCTGATTAAAACTTGATTTGTCTGACCTTACTTTTAGCTTTATATTGTGTGTGTGTGTGTGTGTGTGTGTGTGTGTGTGTGTGTGTTTCAATTTGTCACGTCACCCACTGGACAAGATGTAAGGCTATGCCTTGCACCCGAAAAGGTCAAATGAAGTAATTAAGGGCCAATTAATAACAGGTCCACTTTCAACTCCCTTTGTTTGATGCTTTCAAATGCCTTTAATCTTTGCCTTCTAGCAGCTGCTTTGAACAGATCAGTCGGGGTCCACTCTTCCCAAGAAAGCAGGAATTCTTATTGCAGCTTACTGCACAGTGGAGCAGTTGCCACCAGAACCATTAAAACCTTCTGACTGGTATTTTACAGGGGATCTTCCCATTTGCTCAGCTGTTGTTGAATTCATCAACAAACCTGGGATTCCAGAGGCACCGACGGAGCAGAAATCCAGTCCTGAAATGCAACGCAAGTCAGTCACAAAACTGCCTCTTTGCTTCAGAAAAATGCACAGGATGCTGTGTACGTGCAGAGATGGCTGGAAAGCATATTACAGGCAGTCTGTCTTTTTAGCAGGCTTGGGTTTAGCCTTCTTGTACACCACAGTGCTTGGCTTTGACTGTATCACTACAGGGTACGCCTACACGCAGGGGATCAGTGGCTCTCTTCTCAGCATACTCATGGCTCTTTCTGCCTTCTCAGGACTAATGGGCACAATTTTGTTTACTAAGCTAAGGAAGCATTATGGCTTGGCTGTCACAGGAGTCGTATCCAGCCTCCTCCATGTAAGCTGTTTAATGCTGTGTGTGTTTTCAGTCTTTGCCCCCGGCAGTCCTTTTGACTTGGGTATTTTCTCTCTTCTCACAAGTAAGAACTCTTCCTTAAACCACGAGACACTGCATAAGAACCAGCTGCATATTTACCCCTTCCAAAGAAACATCAACCAACCCATACTGCCAGATCGTTCTTCAATTCATTGGACTAATAATACAGTGCTGTTGGACAGCGTGCATGGGAGCGATCACCCAGAATCCTATATTTCAATCATTCTCTTGTTCTCAGGAGTGATACTAGCCAGAATTGGTAAGTATACATGAAATTTGCCACCACATGCGGAGTCACTTCACTGGGTAAATGATTCTATGAACCAAAAACAGATGTGATGATCTCTCTGATACGTATGGCCCACATCATCATAGTATTGACTGTTTCACAGTCTAATATATTTATTCTCACCACACCCCTGTTAGATAGGGAAGTGCTGTTATCTCCATTCTACAGATGGTGTCGGGATTCTGGGCGAAGGTAGGCAGGACTAGTGGCAGGAGCTTAAGAGCCGGAATCGGAAGCCTAATCTCTCTAATCTAATCTTAAGAACAGAATCATTTGAGCAAATGGACGTTCCATTGGCTTAGAGCCAGTCAAAAAAATCCCTCTTCATGAAAGCACAGAATGTACAACAGCAGTTGTGCCAGACTGCTGTATGCTTAAATATGTAAGTAGCAGAATTAGTGATTAGTACTTAAGGTAAGAAAAGTCAGATAATTTAATATGAATCTCCTCATAAGTAGCACCATTCCACAATTAAAGGTCTGTAATGGTTGGGGGGGAGAGGGGATGTTGAGGCTTCTAAAGAGATGCCATTTGGAATGAAATCACTTTCTAGTCAGTACTTTCAGAAAGATTATCCTGTTTTTCATCAAGTTAATGAATGTATAGGTATAAACATACTTAATTTCCTCTAGGGCTGGTGGAAAGTGAGGGCCTAATTAAGGATGCTTAGCACCTTGGCATACCAGGCACTAATTTTCAGAGCCTTGTAATTGTATTTCTGCTCCACCATTCAGAACCTTATTTTTAAATATGAATGCAAAGTAGTTGATTGTGTGGTATAGGGATTTTTGTTAAATATAGCAGCCTTGCCGGGAGCTGCCTTATAAACATGATTTTACTACTACGACATTCCAGGGAGCAATCCAGACCAGTGAGAGGTTGTACCCCTGCCCTGCAACCTATGATGCCTCACAGTGCTTTGCTGCTGTAGCTCCCCACCTGGGCCCCTCACATACAGCAAACAGCATGCAGGTCACAGCCTGAGTGTCTGTGTGTAGCTGCATCCTGCCAGTCACATTCCAGTCACACTCTGTTTTCCACCAACCTCGGTTATCAGTTGTAGGGTGGCCCAAACACACTTGCAGTCCTGAATTTCCCCCGAAAATGTATGCTTTGCACTATCCAGCTTCTCCTGGACAGTTCAGATATTTTAGGTCCATTGCCGCTCTAAGGGAATCAATGTCCAACAGTATACTACTTTAAATGGAGTAACCCACACAGCTCAGTTTAACACAACACTGGATTAATTTTGATTAAGAAATAAAACATATTTATTTAACTACAAGGAGATAGGTTTTAAGCAAGTATAAGTATAAGGCATTCAAGTCAGAAATGATTACAAGATAAATAAATATTAAACGCTTTCTAGTACTAAAACTTAACAAACTAGACTTGGCTCAAGGTGAAGTCCCTTACCACATGTTTCCAATAACATTGCTGACCAGCTTCTCAGGCCAGGATCTGCTCCCAAAGTTCAAAGGCTGTTTCTTTTGTCGTCTTAGGTAAGAGAGAGAGAGAAAGAGAGAACTTGGGGTGTTTTTGTCCCTCACTTTATAGTCCAGTCCCCTTTTCCTGCGGGATGGAGTCATGGAGTGTTGTGGTGAAGAGGTTCCATGCTGTTGTTTGCTAAAATGTAGATGATCTGTTACTGCCACCCTTCTTTGCCAAAGAACAGCCACTTGACAGATGATGGCCCATCAATTTTGATGACACGTGGCTAGAGGCATCAGCTTGTCCTGTCTCTTTGAGAACCTGGTTTATTCAGACTAGTCTGGTAAACACACTTCAGATCTGATTTCAACTTATGTTTATAACTTTACATATAATGTTACTACACACATTTCATCATGATATTATTGACCAGCGAGTTATTCGTTTTCGAATGATGTCACAAGGCATATTTTGTACAAAGGTTATTACAATAATGTGTGGGGTGTGAATACAGGGGTGTATTCAGTCACAACTACATTTTGTGTATTCATACTGCATCCATATTGACATGCCTTTAAATAATCCTTCACTATCTGGTACCCAGGATTACGTGAACTGCTTGTCAATAAAAATGTAATTTTAGTTTCTCTCATGCACATGCCAATTCAGCATGTTCTTCAACTATTTTATGCAGATAGTACATGTCATTTATGCATTTGAGTCTTCATTAATAGACATCTAGCAAATATTTCTAGTCACTTTGACTGCTTTTAGCATATCTGTGTTTTATTAAAACAATTATGTTGCATTCTCAGGATTTCCCCCTGTAATTGTTGGTAGGGCTCTCAGAGGAACAACACAGATCTACATGACAATGACATTTCATGCTACTATTATAGCATTGTTAGCTGACTTAAATTTAGCATTTTCATGGAATCCTAAGTATGCTGCAGAAATAGAAAAGATGGGGGAGAAGTAGCATCACAAAGACTATACTTCTCCTATAAATCCTATTTTAGTAAATCAAATTACAAGGCAGAGAGATGGGTGGGGGGGGAGAGGAATTAGGTGACTCAACCACTCAGCATGCTAGCCTGTCACCTCTGGAGGTCTAGGTTCAAATCTTTATTAATTCATAAGTGAAGAAAGGTAGTCTCATTTCAGTGCCATATTTAGTTTTCATCCACAAAACTATAATTGGTATAAACTGGCAGCCTGTTCAAGAGCAGCTCATGTTGGAATAGCAAAGGCACTGTAGGTTAGCATTTAGGTATAGCTGTGTTCTGAAGCCTATGGAGATTGTATCATGAAGAACTGTGGTTCCTACATGCATGCTCTCAGTCTATACCTGGCTGTAACCTATTGTGTTAGTGCTGATGCACTAACTTTACACACAGCAATTAAAAGGAGAGAGAAGAAAAACAAAACCAAACAAGCCTACCTTGTATTCCTGAACTAAATACCATTGGTGCAATGGAATTCTCCAGTGAGTCTACTCATGTTTTTTTGTTTTGTTTTTTGTTTTAAAGTTTAGTGCATTTTTAAATATAAATTTGGTACATCCATTACATATTATTCTTATTTCATGTAACAAGTCTTTTTGACTTTGTTTTGATTTTATAAAAGTCTAAATGTATTATGGAGGGATTGGTAATTACTCTATAGTTAAGGTTGAGTTGAGTTTGAACATAAAGCAAGGATCCAACCCTGTATGGTAAATATGCATGTCCTCCCCCAAATTACAGCACTTGCTCTTTGAGTACACAATTTTCTGTAAAGTTACAAATAAATTGGGTAATTAGTTTAGGAATTAAAATTAATTGAAAAAGGGGCATTTACGAAATTTAGCGTCAGATCTCTTTTCATTAAAGAAAATGATCTAGCGGTCATTTTTTCCTGTTGTGCATAAATGAAAATTTCTCCTTCAGGAGAAGCTGAAGGATACAATAGTTTACTTTAGTTCAGAGACTTCCATGAAGAACTAATCTCTTTCAAAATGACTGACATCTTCTATTGTTCTCAGTAAGACCAAAACTACAGTTGCCCTCAGTTGGTGGCCATTTGGGGAATGGTGCAGAACTCTTTTTCTGCATGGGATTGAGTGTATCTGCCTCCTTACAGCCTAAGAAGCCATCATCTTCCCTATGCGCAGCTGGGCCTTCAGTCCCATTGAGAACATTAGGAGAAGGTGGCCATTTTGAAAGAGGGCAATTCGTCATGACAACTATACTTTATGATGAATTACAAGGAAAAATTACCATTAATCAAAAGAAAAAAATCAAGCGCACAAGAACTTAGTGAGTTTTAAGTATATGGAATGTTTGAAGAGTCTGACAGGGCTGAGTTAAGTTGCTTTGGTTGCCCTAATTATACATTTTTATACTCTATCAAGTTTGGATTTCTTCTAAGTTTAATCTTCATTGTGAATTTTCTAAGTTTACAGTGCTTGGGAGATCATTTGAGATCATTACAACATCCCTTTAATGTAGTTTACCCTAAATTATTGATATATACTCACAACATTAATTCCATTTTAACATAGTTTTTGTCTGGTAATTATACTAAATTTGAACACAGAAGTAATAGAAAAGTTACATGAAGGATGTCAAGAGTTTGACTAAACAAAGACAGAGCTGAGATGGCCCTTCCATATTTTAACTTGCAGTTTCCCCATGTAGTTCTTTTTATATCACTCAAAATGATATCTACTATCAAAACAGACTATCCTAGAACTTTACTAATCTGCACTAATAACTAATACCCCCATTACAAATTTTTAGCAAAAAAGGAAATGAGGAAATAATGCATTATGAAATGCACATTCTTATTTTAACAATTGAAATTAATTTCTTACAAAATGGTAGATTATGTATTATAAGCTTTAGTAATGTGAGGCCTTATAAAAGCACTCTCCTAGTAATCCTTTCCTAAGAAGGGAGGAGAAACTAGTTTTTGTAGGTACAGTATAAGGTGTGTGCATTAGAGAAATTCCATGTACTGTATTATAATTTTACAAAAAATTCTCTTGGGTGAGTGAGTCCTTCAGATGGGATACAAGAGAACAGAATTATATAGTTAGTTTAGTGATATTACAATGGGTATTTTAAGGCCATTACACTCTTAGCTTTTTCACAATTCTTCCATCACTAAAGTAGGGGTATTTAACAGGAGTCACTGGTTTATCATCTGAATACTGGTGGACATAGCCACAATATGAAGTGTGGCTCAATGGACTTCCATATGAAGGTAGCCTGCTATAGCTCTCCTAATTTGAAATCACTGAATTTAAAGATCGGTTCCCAGCCCCCATTAGGGTATTTTGTCCTTCACTGCTGATAGTGGACAGCTACTTACAATCTATTTTCTACTGCAATATTCAATGTAGTTTTAAATGTTTTAAATGGACGGGGCTTTCCATTTCCTTAAGAGAATATTCTACAATCCAAAGGACAAATTCATGCACAATTTATAAGCACTTGGGTTTTATAATAAAGCACGGTTCTCTTGCAGGTCTTTGGTCATTTGACTTGACTGTGACCCAGCTTCTTCAGGAGAACATTCCAGAATCAGAGCGTGGGATAGTCAATGGTGTGCAGAGCTCTATGAACTACTTGATGGACCTTGTACATTTCATTATGGTTATTCTAGCTCCTCAACCGCAACAATTTGGGTTGCTGGTGATAATTTCCTTACTGTTTGTGATAACGGGGCATGTAATGTATTTTATTTATGCTAAAAAATATAAAATTAAAGAAACTGTGATACAAACAAACTCAGAGAGGAAGCCACAGAATCCCTCTATCTGAAAGTCTCATAATCCTTCATTTTAAAATTATCCTATCATTCATGGAGTATAAGTTACTTGCATAAAAATGCTGACTAAACTCAACACACTAGCCAAAATATTTCTCTGTTTCTATTCTTACCCCAAACACACTGCTATAGCATGAGAAATAAAGAACAAAATACTAACTGGAAGACTTATTTCAAAACACTTAAAGATTGTGTTTTTTAATGGACAGTCTCATTTCTGTATCTGCTTAGTTTTTACAATCAACTCTTTGCAAGGACACACAAAACTTATTCTCAGGGTTCCAGATGAAAATGACAGGGCAACTGTTTTTCCCTTTGTTATCCATATGTAGAGAATATTAAAATAGAATTCACAATTTGCACATCACAATCCGCCCTTCCTAAGCAAATGATACTGTAGTTATTTTTTTAAACATCTTTTCCATCACACAAGATGGAGCAACAGGAATGTGTCTTCCTAGCTAGTTTGTAGAAACCAATAACTTATTTACAGCCAGCATATCGTGTTCAACTTATCACTAAGAAATTCTGTATTTTTTATTTTGGACTGGCCGAATACTGACCCCTGTATTCAATATAAATATTTTCCCCTTATTTGAAAGGTTCATTGAAGTTATTATACTAGGTGGTTTAGGGTTTTTTGCAGCACTTTCTTTCTTTCCTACTTTGATTTTATTTTTTAATGCAAAAAAATTAGCTCAGCATCCAATTGTTCAAACAAGTTAGTGACTGCATGAGCAATCATTTCTTCACTAAAGCTTTCTTGAATGCAGTTTCTCTTTTTTTAAAATAAAATGATGTTTTCAAAGTTTAAATATGTGGCTGTGTATGTTGGTCAAATTATTATTGGGTAATGTGAGCATAAAATAGAGGCTATAAGTATGGTTTCCTATAAAGACTTGTTCATGACATGGAGTTTTCATTACTTGAGAAAGAAGCGCAGAGCATCTTAGTGGATAGAGCATATGGGAACTGGATGATCTCGGCTGTACTCCTGGCTCTGCCAGTTGCGTTTTGGGTAACGGCAAGTCACATCACTGCTCTGTGCCCATTTCCCTAGTTGTAAAATGGGGATAATGATATAGACCTGCTTTGTAAAATGCTTTGAGATATATAATTAAGTAAACCATGTAGATTCTCTTTTGTGAATAATATGTGGCTGCTAATACAGTGAGTCACCCACTCCCCCGTTAACATTTTTATTTAAACACACACAGCACAACACTTCTCCTTTGTCAAAGCAGCAGTTGTAAAGTGGGGTTTATCGAGCACCAGAGTAATTAGAGTAGTGGAGAACTGGTGAGAGAGTACTGTCAGCTATGAAGACAAGGGACTAACTGGTATTTTAAGTTACTGTAACTGAAAAAAATAAAAATAGCTTCCAGTTCAAGTCTGCCCTCCAATGGTTTTAAAGGAACACTGCTAATAAATCTTGGTGAAGTGTTATCTTGAGGGTGAGAACAACTAACTTGAAGAAAGTTGACATGACTTGTTAATTAGCAAGGTTTATTAGTATTCAGTGTTTCACTTTTTACTGTGGCAATTTGCTTTCTGAGAATCTCTGCTTTCCCTGTAGGTCATGAGTATTCAAGTCTTGTATAGCCTCTCTGGCACATTATGAGCTTCAGTCATACTAGTGTTTTATTCCTTAAACTTAACAAACAGAATTGAAAGTAATCGCTCTATGTGTCCGCCTACTCCATCTGAATAGAATGGAGGCAGGGGAAGTGAGGGGAAACTATTTTGCAAGAATGCAGCTATTGTTTCTAAAGTGTGTTATATATTGTTATGGAACCATAGTACATTACATGTGGCTATAATATTACCCTATACTTCAGATACTGCCATGTTAAAACAGACCGGTGTCAATCTAGTTTAGCATCCTTTCTCCAGCAGTGGCCTGACACCTGATGCATGAATGGACAGTATAAAAACCTTTATTATTATATTTAAACTTATTTTAAAGGAAAGAAAATTCCTTCCCAACTCCCACAGTAAATTAGCTTTTACCCTAAAGCATGAGGTCCTTTCCTTCCTTCATTTTTTTTTTTAGTTAACCTCTTAATTTAGATGCTGTCTAGGCTAGACTTACTGATATATACATATGTCTAGCCACTATTTAAATCCCAGAGTACTATTTGCTTTAGGAATGCAAAGGCTACCCCTGCAGGCAGATGCCATCCAGCTGAAAGCTATCTGGTGCATCTATCTCCCCATCTAATCTCCTGCCTGTTGCATGAACAATCAAACAGAAGTAAGAAAATAGAGGTTAACACTGGACAAAGCATAAACTCACAAGTGGCCTTGTAAATAACATGTACTTAGTAGATAAAGAAATAGTAAGAAGAGTTAATGTGTGATAAACTTGCAGCTGCAGCTTTGCTTATTAGCATACTTTGTAGCTTGTGGACAGTTCATGATCTGTACAGAGACTGGTACAAAAATTAGTAGACCAATCATAAAGTGACATTAGCCAATAGTATTAAGTAAAAGAGTGTATATAAGTGAACTCATGATTATGTACATTGAAAGTGCGGTATACCCTGTACCCACCTGCTACACTTGAGCCTGATCAACTCAAGTGTAGTTTGATTGTATGCCAATAATGAAACCTCAGCGATGAGTCCAGAGTTGAGCTGATTTCTTGGATTCGAGAGAGCTGGATAAAGTGTTATCCCCAGAACTGGAGAGGTGTTCTGGCTAAGCCGAGTGGAAAAGATCTCTGAGGAAATCCTAACATTGCCACTGTCACTTGTTCAGACCTAAAATGAAGATGAAAAATGTGATGGCTTTAGTTTGCACTTAATTATAAACTATTCTTCATGCTTTTTACCTCTTTGCGATAAAGTAGTAAGGAGAGTGGCTCATTTTGGCCTTTCAAATACCTGAAGAATTGTATGAGCTGGGGACAGAGCTTCTGCCAGTGTCCATAGTTATGACAGTTCACACAAGCTGAGGATCTGACCACCTGGCCCATGATATATAAATGAATCATTTTGAATACATTTGCCGGCCCAAGCTCTGTAGTTCTAAATATTTTTTTCCAAAAGACCATGCAAGCACATGTAATATATAACATTTTCCCAGATTAAACTTGGTCTCAATATGCTGGTTAATATGGCCCTCTCATGGAAAAAGCTTTGCTTTAGGAGTCAACACAGCATTTTACAGGAAGCAATGGAAAGCACATGTGACCCTAGCTGCTGCTGTCTTTTTATGTAGGCTTCTTTTATGCAAGCTATTGCAATCAGATTACCAGTGTAGTATTTTTTTACTTTACAAACACCTCCTTTCGTGCTGCTATCCAATGGATTGAAACCAAAATAGCATCTAAAAACAACTACCATCCCAGTGCCTCTAACTAGTGTTTTTTAATCTTTAAACAGATCGAGGATACATTGCCATATTGGAACACAGCTGGATAGTGTCCTATAAGATAATTGTGCTCATTACACTGGTAAAACAGACTATGCCAAGATTAACAACCTCTAAAATTATTGCTTGTCCTCTCTTGAAAGTGCCTGATTTTTTTTATAGAATCATAGAATAAAATCACAGGACTAGAAGGGACCTCGAGAGGTCATCTAGTCCGGCCCCCTGCACTCATGGCAGGACTAAGTATTATCTATTCTAGAATGTGTGATCAGCAGCTCTAACATGAGGGTTTTTTTAAGCACGAGTTCTGTGTGCACCAGCCCCCTACAGTTTGCATTTGTTTGTTTTACACTTTTTTTTAAGAAAAGAGTAACAGCTAGAAGTGACACAGATCTTTAGATGGTTGCCCAGTCATAATATTTAGTACTTCTGTACTATGTTAGCTCTTTAAAATCACTGTACAAACATTAAACAAATTTAATCTAAAGCCTTTCACCTTTTGAGTGACTAGGAGTTGACAAAACACAGCTATCCCCTTTTGCATTAGAATATTAGGTTTGGAAGGGACCCAGGAGCTCATCTAGTCCAACCCCCTGCTCAGAGCAGGACCAATCCCCAGACAGATTTTTGCCCCAGATCCCTAAATGGCCCCCTCAAGGATTGAACTCACAACCCTAGGTTTAGCAGGTCAATGCTCGTCTGCTCCCCTGAACAAAAAGACTTCAATGAAAATCTGCATCTTAAAAGAACCATTAAGGATCTTTCAAAAGAATAGTACAACCAAGGCTGCTGTAGTGACACCCTTGCTTGTTACATCAGGTCTGGTGTTTGTTTAAGGCTGGTGTAGAATGAAAGGAGAGCTTCCTGTTTCATTTGCATGTGTAAATCAAGCAGATCTTGTGTATTTTTTTCCCTTAAGGTGCTCAAAGTTTAGGGGAGGAAAGTGAATGAGATTCTGCTTATTCCAGATGTGAAAAAGCATAAGGGACCAAAATTTATTCTTGTGCAAAATTCTGTTCTCCCTGAAGTCAATAAGGCTACCCAGATGTAACTGTGAGCAGGAATTGGCCTGTGTTCTCATTCCCTTCTCGAATCACATTCCAGGCTTATCCAACATTTTCCACTTGGGAAAGAAGTTAGGTTGAGATTGGGCAGAAAAATGAGGACTAATTTTAGGTTTATTTAGCTTTAAGTTTTTGGAATGAAACTCAAAAGAAATCAAATGTGAGGTACTTTTATGATGGCTTGAACTGCTAGAGAACCAGCAAATGGACAGAACCTACTTTTAGCCTATTCAGCCACTCTTTCTATCATAGCCTGCTAAGAAGTGGATTTAAAATCCTTGAGGGAGATGGGAGAGAGAAACCTACAACATTGTGTGTCAAGCTTCCTCTGTGTGTTGCAACCCTTTAAAAGTACAAAGATGTGTTGGCCTGTGGAACGAGGCTGAGCATAAGGAAAGAACTTGGTTGCCTGGGCATCCCCGTGCAGAAAAAATACATCAAAGAAAAAAATTGGATTTCTTTGATTTTTAGCACAGTTCAATACAGTATTGAACACAGTGCATCATTAATCTGAAGCCTCTCGATTGTAGGTACTGTAAAAGTTAAAGTACTGGTATCAGAATGGGATGTTTTGTTGTTTTTCCTACAAATGTGTGGGAATTCAGTCCTTATACGCTGGAGGGGCAATAGTTCTGGTTGGAGCTGGATGGAGTGTGTGCAGGTTCTGTGCAAGCTTTCCACTCTACCACTCTGGTAGTGCCTCTCCCTCACCACCTGCCCTGCCCCGTTCTCCCCGGCACTCGCCAGTTGTTCAGAAACGGGACCCGGCACCCATATCAGATGATGGAGATGGACACTAGAACCCAGGAGGCAGTGTCCTGGAGCTGCCAGCCTCAACCGAGGAGAGGGACAGAGGGAGCCTCTTCCCTCCCTGACAGCTAAAGCAGAGCTCCGGAGAAATTGGGAGTTGGGGGGGACACACAAAGCTTGCTCAAACTACACCCACGGCTGGCACAAGTTCCCGTGGTAACCGGATTTTTAGTGTCTGGTCACCAGTGGTAACTGGATACCTGGCAGTGTGTTCCTGCAGTGTGGGGGGAGACAGACAGGAGGGAGCAGAAGCAACAGGCTGCCGGCTGAGCTCCTTCCAAGCCCACAGGTGGCTGCTTTGCCTTTCCTGCTGACAGGAGCACTCCAGCAGGGCTGTGTGAACAAGCTCGCTCCCCCCAGCCCTGACTGTGCCCCCTGCCTGACCAGTAGAGCCTAAAAAATAGGAGGGCCTAAGGCTATCGCCTTATTAGCCTAGTGGTTAATCTGGCCCTGAGACTGTCCCAGCAGCGGCCAGTGCACCTGGTGCAGGGGCTGCCTGAGCTGCTCCCAGGCCAAGCACATTGTCAGGCTGCACAGGTCACGGAGGTCATGGAAAGTCACAGAATCCGTGACCTCTGTGACAAACTCTCAGCCTTAATTCTGAAGAACACACGCCTCATTTTAACAACATGTTTCCTTCGCAGGGGGACTCAGGAATATTTGTAGTAACTGTGCCTAACTTTTTTTTTTACATTGACTAGCTTTAAAGCTGATAGTGTCCTTTTAAAAATAACCAAATTCAAGCCATAGCAGAAAACCATCAAGTAATGACCATTCCTGTTGCACTTGAGATGCTGCAAATCTTTGCGGTCATTTTTTCACACTTCCCTCTCCTCCTCAGCACAATACCTTCCCTCCTCGAACTTCTTGTTGCATTTTCTAGTTACTGTGGGACTTTTTAGAAATCCCTCCCCTGAGGAGCTCAAAAAGCCTGTACATAAAAACACTTTTAAAACAATGATGCAACTGGAGTGTAAATACTTTCATGTAGCAATCAGTTCCCTGACTTAAAAATGCCTTTCACTGTCAGAGTTTTCTCTCTTTAGCATTATCTTGTTTGTTATTCACAGAAGCTAGAGAATGACAATTACAATAAGAGTGTGTTGAAAGAAAGAAATTGAATGTGCATTTTTAAATACAATTTTGGTTTTTCAGGCGCTCCAATTCCATATCCTTATGATATCAAGGCACATGTAGGCCATAATTGGGTAATATTTTGTGTGCAATTTTGAAATGTAGCCAACACATATAAAAGCAAATCAATTGCAATGCTTTATTTACACAGTTGTTTTTAAAGTGTGTTATGTCAATACACTATACCAAGAGTGGGGTTGGTATAAACACTAACTAACAAAGTTGTCTTTAGGCCTACAGGGTAGTCAAGGTTTGTCTGCACTTTTCTAGTTCATAGCAAAAACATAGCTGAAAATAAATGTGCTCTACTTAATCCTGTATAATCTTTATACCAGCTGTTATAGCAATTTATTTTTCAGATCCGGAAGTTCCATTTGCTAGTCTTGCAAGCAAATAACAGTTTACAACTAGGTATCCTAATAGAAAAATATTTTAAAACAATGTAAAACAACATAAATCTGTTATGCTTTCACTATCAGAAGTGCAAATACTAATAATAAAAGGGTTAATTTAAAAACAAAAATACTTAAATATCTTATGGATGTCAGTCTGGCCTCAGGTAAATCCTTTAACCCATCATACTTGTGCATATCATTGTAAACAGGTATGCAATCAGATCATGGTTTTCATCCTTGGCCAGAAATTCCATTCACAATACCATACATCTACACTATTTAATAAGGTGTTGCATTTAAAGGTAAGTAAATTCTTGTGAGATATACCTTCACAGGAAGCAGCAGTTGAATATTAAACAACAATTTGCATCTTCATTACTGAATCTGGAGGGTGGGGAGAGAAAGTTGAGTTTTGCATTAGAACACTTTGTGCAGGAATTTACTAGTTAATAATCAATTAAGACCAGCTTTTCTCATAAGATCACTGTGAAGTATTGCGGAGTACTGGCTTACCTCAGACAGGTGTTTCTGTCACTGGTTTCAGTGACTGTAAAGAATAGCTTCATTCTCTTAATGGATTTAAATGCACACCTTGCTTATCTGTCAGCTTCATTTTTTTATTGCTTATACCCAGCTAGTTTAATTGGGTTCTCATATTTTATTAAATAGGCAGCCAAACATTCTGCTTATTTTTCCTCTTCCCTGATCACGTTAGTAACTTTTTATTAGGCATTTCACAGTAACACTTTTTCAGAAGTGTGCAATAGCAAATGTGACTATCAGCATCCAATGGGCACCAAACACAATTTCATAAGCAAAAATCTTTAACATGGAGTTAAGGTTGTAGTAACTCAGCTCTGCCTGTGCTCCTTGTACCCTTTCAGAATGTGATAATTCCCAAAACATCTGAGAAACCAAGAAATGCAGCGCTAAGGTCCTCTACAAGACATGTAGCACTACATGAGAAAAACAGGAAATGCAGCATTAAGATGACACTTCCCACACAACATGAGCTCTGCCCATTTTGATCCCTACCTAAGAAGTCTCTGGGGAGATCACAGCACTTCACCCCTCACTTAGCCGTTTTGAGAAGTGTGATCTCTGCAAACCAGCAGCACATATTCCACAGCTCATGGTGCAGCACTGAGAACTGGGGCACTCTACTGGATTGTATGACTAGGGAATGCTAAATTGGAGTTGGGTTAGGAACAGAGAAATGGCAGCTTTGCTTAGAAAGGGGTAAGCTCCTGTTCTTGTCCCAGTTCCTATTGCCAAGCCCAAAGGAGCAGACTATTACAGAAGTTTGTTATGTTTCTATTGCCTCCTTGTGTTCTTTATTGTTTACAGTAATTTTGTGATCTAAGCATCAAGTATGAAGTACTTACAATAGATTTCCTTAAATCATGAGTTCAAATCTCCATGGGGTCAGCTCAGACCTTTGTTTTTTCAAAGCAGATGAGTTTCATGCTGTTTTCTTGATAATGGTTTGAAGAGGAAACCTCCAAACCAGGCATCTCACAGGGACAGCAGAGCTCTCTAGACACTTTCTGTGTAATAGTAGAAATTACAGTGCCTCTGATGGGTTAGTCCTGGCCTAAAATTCCTCCTTCATAGAATATCAGGATTGGAAGGGACCTCAGGAGGTCATCTAGTCTCAAAGCAGGACCAATCCCCAGATAGATTTTTGCTCCAGATCCCTAAATGTGAACTCACAACGATGGGTTTAGCAGGCCAATCCTCAAACCACTGAGCTATCCCTCCCCCCACTGCAATAACACTACTGTAAAAGGCAGTGCTTTGGACTCATGCCACAGCACTTTTACAGAGGCTGGGATTCCTTTGTAGAGTTTATCTGAAGGCTCTGGAATTCTTTGGGATGAAGTGCACTATAGACTCAGAACAAATAAAATTATTGGTTCTATCCCACCTACCGGGATGAGCCATTCTGCAGAATAACCTTTCTTCCTTGAGGCAATGAGTGGGATTCAAGTGATTCAGCTATACCTAGACAAACATAAATCCACTCCCTCATCTTTTAGGCGACTCAGAGTCCTGCAGTCAGTTTCTATGAGTGACTTGAATTATTCCCTCATCCTGAAAAATGTGTTGCTTCCAGAATTGTTTGCTGTACACAAGAGTTGCTAATGCATTTTTACTTAGCATAATTTCTTGGTCTTGTAGACTCAGTTAAATCCTTTGGCCATCAATACAGGAAATGAACTCTCTCAAATACAGCAGTCATCATTGACTGTATGAACTGCAAGTTATTGAAAGGGAAGAGAAATTCAAAGTTGTTTTTGTCACCAAATCTAGTCTTTTGCCTCATCTTCAGGCTTTCTCTCTGCCTTTCAGCCAGGGTCTAGGTTATTCCTTCTGCGCTGCTTCTGCCATCCTTATGGTCAGAAGTCAGTTTTCCTTCTCATAAATATCCCACCAACGATTTACTGCACCATACTTGTCACTCATTGCAAAGTCAGTTTGCCTTCATTAAAAACGAGAGAAAAAATAAACAAATAAAGTTAAGTAAACATAACTACACCCCAGACTAACATATCACTAAGAAGGATAGAGCTTTAAGTTATAAATATGAAATAATACCTACAGCATGGCTGCAAAGTTCTGTCTCTGACCTTCTTCTTTGGGCAAAGCTGCCTCCATAGTGAATCCTCATGGTATTTGTTTCGCAGGCAGTTGCAGCCACAGTTTCTTGTTAGTCCAGCTCCCTTTCTCCTTAGCATGTGACGGTCTTTTTTTGAATCCACACCTACCACTCTTTCTTACAGGCTAGTTTAGACCAGTTTCTAAAATATGTTTGTACCATTATCTCACACCAGTTCAAACCTGTTTGGAAGGTGACTCATGATTCTCTCTCCTATCCTCAGGGCTATCGTCTCAATAACAAACTGTACAGTCGCTTGTCTGTCTGGCATGTGAGGTATAACAGTAGCCATATATGGGAAGATGTAACTGCTGGAGGAAGTAGATACTTTTACATTAAGCACACCCTGTTTTTTCCAGTTTGCACAACCTCACCAGCACAAGTTATTCCTATAGAACACTCTTTACCACTCAAATGTCTTACTAGGTCAGCTTCTCATTGTTACCCTAATCAATGTGATCAAAGACAAGTGCTAAAGGATAAGAAAAAAACAGCCTATTGTAAAGCAGTATATTATACAGCTTACAATATAGTATTAGATCTTCAGTCTTGATAGAGATGGAAAGCAACTTTCCCCCTTTCCTCTAATTTACAGCTAGCTCTTCACCTCCCCCATGATCAGTTTAAGATATCTGCCTAAATTTAGATGATTAGCTATTCAGACTAGGCTTTGTCTTATTTGTCTGAAAAGTGTGCGTGCCATCAGGGGTGCTGGAACTAGAGATGATGGGGGTGCTGCAGCACCCCCGGGCTTGAAGTTGTTTCCATCATATACAGGATTTACAGTTTTGTTCAATGACTTTCAGCGCCCCCCACTATAACAATTGTTTCAACGCCACTGTGTGCTGCAGTATAAATAACAGTTCTTTGCCACACACCCCTAGCAAGCTAAATGAGAGGCATGTATTACGCTCCAGCTAGTTTGCGACTTTATACGTGTGTGACACAAGCCTCACAGCAGCTTTTAGTTAAATGATACACAAGTGGAGGCGATAAGACACAGTGGGCAAGTCTCTTTGAATTGAGAGGAGTGAGTGAAAACAGAGGGAAGCAGCTGCTGCACATGTGGCACTCTCTTGTGCGTACCCTCCCCCACAAGCATTAAAACCCACAGTTAAGATATTGCATAAGATATTGCTACAGTTAAAACAAATTCTGAATTATCACCTCTTCTGCCTCCTGGATCAACTGCTGAATTGTATTTACTTCTTAAAGATCCCTTATACACTAACATTATAACAGTGTTGAGGGCACCCAGTTGAGAATCCAATTTCAAAATAGTTGTGCCCTGTTTTAGCATGTCATTTTAGAGGGGTTGGATACTGTTTCATTTGCAAGGAGTGAAGCTGAATGCAGGTTAAGATGAACACGTAGAACTTTATTAACCCTCTGTCTGGGGGACTGCACTGCTTTCAGCCTAATTTCCTGTGTTCCCTGTTTTTCTGAGGGAAAAATCTCTGACAACTGTGTACTGGGTGCACATGCACCTACAGTGGAATGGACATGTGCAATCACTCAAAGAAGAATGTTAGCTGATATTAATATACAAAAAAAAAAAAAGGATTAAGCGAACCACAGTCCAGCAAAATCATTAACTTTCCCTCACAAATGATACTGAAACTTAGTGATGCTGTCACTCCTTCTATATTTATGAAAAGTTATATTAATTGAATCCATGTTTAATAATGAGTTTGGATTAACACAGGTTGTTTGCACTGTGACTGGACAATATGAACTAGGATAAAACATATTCAACTCATTTTGGAAAGCTATTTGTGAGACTATCTATAAGCCTTTTGACTTCAATGGGTCAAGAGTTCCAAAACTAAATGTTTCCTTTGACTGTGGCCTGGTCTACACTATGGCATTAAGGTGATATATGCCACGTTAGGTCGCATTTATAATGTGCGTATCTACACTACTGAGCCCTTTCCACCGACCTAAAGGGCTTCTAAGATCGACGCCTGTACTCCACCTCGGCGAGAGGCATGGTGCTAGAGTCGACCTTCTCAGATCAAATTAGGGATAGTGTAGACACAATGCTGTGTAATTTGACGGGATTGGCCTCCGGGAAGTGTCCCAGAGTGCTCCAATGTGACTACTCTGGACAGCACTTTCAATTCCACTGAACTTCAGCCAGGTACACAGGAAAAGCCTCGGGGAACTTTTGAATTTCATTTCCTGTTTGATCAACATGGAGAGCTCACCAGCACAGCTGACCATGCCTGCCCAGGGCCGCAAATGCGAGTGGATCTGATTGCTGTGTGGGGAGAAGAGTCCATGCAGGCAGAGCTCCAAACCAGCAGAAGAAACGCTGACATCTATGCCAAAATTGCACAGGGCATGGGGGACAAAGGCTACACCAGGGACACATGGCAGTGCCGTGTGAAAATAAAGGAGCTCAGGCAAGCATACCAGAAGACAAGGGAGGCAAACAGTCACTCTGGTTCTGAGCAGCAGACGTGCCGCTTCTATGAGCAGTGGCATGTGATTCTAGGCAGGGACCCCACGAGTACCCCAACACTTTCTATGGATACCTCCCAGGGGCCTCAGGCAGCCTCAGGCAACAATGAGGTGGACATTGTTGAGGAGGAGAATGCACAGCAGGCAAGCGGAGGATCCAGTCTCACCGACAGCCAGGACCTTTTCCTAACTCTGGAGCCAATCCCCTGCCAGGGCCTATTGTTGCAGGACCGTGATGGTGGGGAAGGCATCTCTGGCGAGTGCACACTTGTAATCACACTACAAGGGTTACATGCAATTGTGTTTAATGTTTAATCTGAGGTAAACAATTGGAATACAGTGGTGGCTAGACTGGAAAGGGTGCTCCCCGGAAAAGCCTGTTTATGTGCCAAGAGTTTCCCCCCAGAAAATGTCCCCGGGTGTGCCCTGACACCTCCTACCCTTTCTTGTGTGCTTATCATGCCTGCCTGCAAACTGAAATCTGCTGCCCAGTGCTCTGCCGTGTGTTGTACCTTACTGGTAGGCACTTCTTTTAGAAGACAAAATGTGTCCGTATACCTCAGGGAGTGTATTTACTGCTGTGAAGTGTTTCATTCATTGCAAAGTTAACCTTCTGTTTTCAACATTGTATGTTCTGTAAGGCTACCCGTGTGGTTTTTTGCCCCTTGCGGCTGCAACCTTGTCTGTGGGTGCTTCCTCCACACCAGCACAAAGGCTGTCCCAGATTAGAAGGCGAAAAAAGAGGACAAGGGAAGACATACTCTGTGATTTGATGCGTTCCTCCGAGACTGACAGGGTCCAGCTGAATGCATGGAGGCTTACACTGTCAGAGAGCATGCACACCAACCAAGAGGGCAGGAAAGCATGCAGGGAACAAGAGCGTAACACACAAGAGGAGATGTTGCAGCTTATGGGGGAGCAAACAGACATGTTGAGGCATCTGGCTGAGGTGCAGGAAAGGCAGCTAGACCTTAGAGACCTGCTGCACCCAATGATGAACCAGCTGTCCTCCTCACCAAGTTCCATAACCTCCTATCCCAGACATCCTAGAATGGGGTGTGGGGGGGAGCTTCATTATCCCTTGAATTCAACTCCAGGGGATGGTTCATGGAGCAGAAGGCTCTCATTCCCACAGCTTTGATTGTTAGACAGTGCAATTGTAATAAGGTATGTGTCCTTGCTCCTCCTCCTCCCCCACATGTTACCAGACCCTTAGACCAGGGTTATCTTTGGTATTCATTGCTGTCTCTGTTCAGTGTTTGTTAGAATAATAAAAATGCATGGATTGAAGACAAGAGGCTCTTTATTCACTGTGCACACTGTGGTTGGTGGGGGTTTAGTTTACAGGGTAGTACTTGCAAAAAAGGGGGCAGCTTGGTAAGGAACAACACACAGAACTGTCACATCAGTGTTGGGTCATCCATGAAACTGGTTTTCAAAGCATCTTGGAGACGCAGTGCGCCTCAATGTGCTCTTCTTATTGCCCTGGTGTCTGGCTGCTCGTAATTGGCAGCCAGGCAAACTGCCTCAATCCCCCACCCCGCCAGAAACTTTCCCTCCTTACTCTCACAGATATTATGGAACACACAGCAAGCAGCAACAACAATGGGAATATTGCTTTCGCTGAGGTCTAACCTAGTGAGTAAACTGCGTCAGCGCCCCTTTAAACGTCCAAAGGCACATTCTACCAGCATTCTGCACTTGCTCAGCCTATAGTTGAGCTGCTCCTTACTGCTGTTCAGGCTGCCTATGCACGGCTTCATGAGCCATGGGAGCAAGGGGTAGGCTGGGTCTCAAAGGATAACTATTGGCATTTAAATGTCACCAATGGTAATTTTCCGGTCTAGGAAGAAAGTTCCTTCTTGCAGCTTTCTGAAGAGACCGGAGTTCCTAAAGATGTGCGCATTATGTACCTTTCCCGACCATCCCACGTTGATGGTGGTGAAACAGCCCTTGTGAGCCACTAGTGCTTGCAACACCATAGAGAATTAGCCCTTGCGGTTTACATACTTTTTGGCAAGGTGCTCTGGTGCCAAGATAGGGATGTGCGTTCCGTCTATCGCCCCACCACAGTTAGGAAACCCCATCCACTATATCCTGCACGTTTCCCAGTCACTACCCTTCTTAGCAGAAGTGAATTGATTGCTCTGGCTACTTGGATCACAACAGCCCCCACAGTAGATTTACCCACTCCAAAGTGATTCCCAACTGACCGGCAGCAATCTAGTGTTGCAAGTGTGCACAGGGCTATCACCACTTGCTTCTCAACTGTCAGAGCAATTGTCATTTTGGTATTTCTGCTGTGGAAAGCAATTTGCAAAGTTCAATGAAAGTGGCCTTACACATTCAAAAGCCACTGTTTCTCATCTCATACCTGAATAACTATGCGGTCCTACCAGTCTGTGCTTGTTTCCCGGGCCCAGAAGCAGTTTCCACCATGTCAACAAACCTGGCTGCCGCCATCAGTGTGTGTGAATTGCTCCATTCCATGGCTTCCAGCACGGCAATTTGCATAGCATCACATTCTTCCACGTAGCAGCTCTGCAAATGCCACAGGACAATGTGCGAGGTGTTTGCGACGCTCACAACAACTGTGTTCAGCTGAGTGGGGTCCATACTTGCCATGCTACGGCATCTGCATGGGTAACCCAGGCTTAGGCGCGAAAATGGTTATTTGCTGTTGCTTTCAGGGACGGAGGGAGGGAGGGGGGAGGCAAGTGCATCATGGGAGACTGACAACATGTACCCAAAACAACCTGCAAAAATGTTTTTGTTCCATCGGGCGCAGGAGCCTAACTCAGAATTCCAATCAACAGCAGGAACTGTGGGATAGCTGCCCACAGTGCATCGCTCCATGAGTCAATGCTAGCCATGGTAGTGAGGATGCGTTCCACTGATGGAACGTGCATAGTGGGGACATGCAGCATCGACTTTGTAAAATCTGAGGCTAAATGTTGAGTTAAATAAATTCGACCTAATTTTGTAGTGTAGACATACCTTTAGTCTGTCATGAGGTCTGAGACCTATGACATGGCTATTCTTCAAATTTCATTATGATTCTTGCATTATATGGCATTTTTCTTAAAGTCTCAGCTCCTAGAGTCAAGTGACTACATGAGATTCGTAGCTTTCGTTTAAAAAAAAAATAAAAAGGCTGGATCCATAAAGGCATTGTGATGCTGAGTTTCAGAATGTCTACTTTTAGGAGCCTTAAAAATCACTGGGATCCACAAAGCCTGAACTGGGTGCCTACTCTCCCTATACAATGGATGGGGAAAGAGAGAGGCACCTGTGAATGGGATCTACAAAAGCCAGCACCTTAGGTGGGTTGTCTAAACTAGTTAATGGAAGATGCCAACAAGACGGGTGGATCTTAAGCTCCATCCCTCTCATGGAGTTCAGTGCCTAAGTCCAGGCTGCAGGGAAAGACATATCTCTGCTTGCAATATACACAGCCAGGCCAGAGGCGGATTACGGTTTTGTGGGGCCCTGGGCCAGAGCAAGTGGGGCCCCCTCCCACCCCTTCTGTTTGCAGTTCCTTCCCCCAGATGCTCCTGCTGGGGAGCAGGGTCGGGGCACGGTGGCTTGCTCCGGTCTACTGCTGGGCAGGCAGGCAAAGCGGGGCAAGCCCCTGTGCCCCAACCCTGCTCCCCAGCAGAAGAGCCAAGTGGGCGGGTGGAACAGGGAAAGCCCACCCACCCCGCCCCCCGGCAGGAGAGCCAGGTGGATGGAGCAGGTCAGGGAATGGGGGCGCCCATTTTACCGGGCCCAGTGGCTAGTCTACCATTGCCAAGAACCCTCTCCTGGAGTCACACAGTTTAGGTGCATAAGCTTTTCTCTATGAGAACAGAATACATGTCTGCCTATCTCAACACAAAATGGCCCTACGGGTGGGAGAGGCCTCCTTTAGTTCACTGGGTAGGGTACTCACCTGGATGTGGCAGACCCTGGCTCAGTTCCTCCCCCTACTTGATGAGGCAAAGGGATTCTTCACATCCCAAATGAGGGCCCTAACCAGCAGTTTATGGGATGTTCTGATCTGGGTCTCACTCAATCTCTCTTGTTAAGCTGTTCCACTTTGTATTAAATAATTAAATATGAATTGGGCCATACAAAGAATGATAGTGACTCTATGGCCCAGTAGTTAGGGCATACACTCAGGAGGTGAGAAACCCATGTTTAAATCCCTTCTCCTCATCAGACACGGGGAGGAACCGGATGTGTGATCTAGTGACACAAAACCAGTAGACAAGGATAAGTACAAAACAAACAACAAAATTTATTTACCAAGCACCCCCAACACAAGTATAACAAGATAAACAGTTAACTACCTGGTTGTTAACACCCAGCAACAAAGGCCCAGAAATCTTTATACACAGTGGGTGGGGAAATAATCTCAAAGGATTTAACATATCACCATATCATGTAGGTCAAGGAAACATGCAGACACTGGAGGAGGAGACTGTGATGTTATTGACATGAACTGTGACTGTATAGATCATTGTTGCAACCAAGGTCGTATAGTTGCACCACATCTTGTACAAAGGAGGTCAAGTAAGGTGTCTATGGAAAGGTTGTTATTTGATGGTTATGATTATGCTGTCTGTATGTGTGTATCATTTTTGTATTTGAAGTTCTAAATATTGGCTATGTACTTGTATCTCAATGTGTTTGATTCTAAGTAGCATCAGTGAAGCATTTGGTCAGTTTCTTGAGAAAGGACTATTCTGAGTAAGTGTGCAGTCAAGAAATACTTAACTGACAATGGACTTTGGGAGATGCCAATCCACATCCTAGATTTCCTGGGAATGTTCAAACAAACATGTAAACAATGGCATTGGCCTGCAAAAAGCTGAATCATTCATGAACATGTGACTTGCCCAGGTGGCTACAAACTCCATCTTGCTGCTGTGATTTTGCACAGAAGAACAAAGGGGTTTCCGTCCACAAGAGAGAGAGAATATAAAAGGCTCTGGAAGCCTCTCCATTTTATCTTCAGCTGGCTCAAGAGATGCTGTAGCAGGGTGGTCACCCCGCTCCTGCCCAGAGGGGTTAAAACCAGCTCTGGGAGAGGGCTGTGGCAGGGGAAAAGCTGGACTGATTGGGGGAAGCAGCCTCAGCTGGGGGCCACATTCCAATCAGGGTCTAGTTGGCCCTATAAAGGCCAGTGAAGCCAGGAGTTGACAGTCTCCTCTAGCTGTGGAGGGAGATGGGCCTGGCTGCTGAGGAGCTAGATAAGGTACCTGGAGTGGAGCAGAGCTGGGGAAAGGCCAAGGGAGTTGAGGAGCTCTGGCCTGGAAATCCTGCAGGCTGCGGCCTAGTATAAGGCCAAATAGGTACTGGAGTTGCAGGGGACAGCCTAAGGCTAGGTCGAGGCAGCAGGTCCAAACCCCTCCTTGCCTGTGATGAGTGGCTTATACTGCAGTCTGCCCCAGGGAGTGGGAGCTAGTTGGTGACTGGCGGTAGCCTACGACTGAAGTGAGGTGGGGAGAGGGGGTGGGGGCTCCCTGGGGAGGGGAGACCCAGTGAGGCTGTGGGGTACCCCTGGTCTGAAAAGGGCACCAGGGTGCAAAAGGGACTCGGGACCCAGTGTGAAGCGGGACACCGGCCTGAAGAGGGCACTCCTGGGTCGAAGAGCTAATTCCCAAGACGACCGACAGGAGGCACCACAGGGGTGAGTTATAGTCCTTTGTTCCAGTTTCCTTTAGGCATCTTGCCATCCCGTTACAGATGCCTAAAGGAAACTGGAACAAAGGACTATAACTACGGGGATTTGAGTGGTTGCTGGAGCCAGGCCATAAACCACAACGTTTGTCTGAAAAGGATTGGGCCCAGACTAGGAAGGAGTCTAGTCTGTGAAAGAAGCTTATTGGAACATCTCTGAGGGTGAGATTTACCTGTATTCAGTTTCCTACTGTATTAGGCTTAGACTTGTGTGCTTTATTTTGCTTCGTAACTTACTTTGTTTTGTCTGTTATTACTCAGAACCACTTAAATCCTACTTTTTATATTTAATAAAATCACTTTTGCTTATTAATTGAACCAGGGTAAGTAATTAATTCCTGGGGGAGCAAACAGCTGTGCATCTCTCTCTATCAGTGTTATAGAGGGCAGACAATTTATGAGTTTACGCTGTATAAGCTTTATACAGAGTAAAATAGATTTATCTGGGGTTTAGGGTCCCAGAAAGACTGAATACTGGGTGCGGGGAAAGTCCCTGTTAACTGAGAAGCCCCTGGGCTAAATGAATCTTAGTTTGTGTGAACTGCAGGGGGATATGGCCCAACCTCTTGGTCTGTGCTGTATCCGACAGGTGTGTCTAGCTCAGCAAGACGGGAGTGGACGGAAGCCTTGTCTGGCGGGGGTTTGTTCTCAGTGGTATCAAAAAGAAATCCTACAAAAAGTGGAAATACAGACAAATTGCTACGAATGAATAGAAAAGAAAAGAATAGCACAAGCATGTAGGGACCGAATCAGAAAAGCTAAAGCAGAAAATGAGTTACACTTAGCAAGGAATAGAAAAGAAAATAAGAAGAGGACTTGTGAATACATTAGGAGCAAGAGAAAGATGAAAGAAAGTGTAGGTCCACTACTTAGCAGGGAAGGAGACCTAATAACAGATTTCAGAGTAGCAGCCGTGTTAGTCTGTATCCGCAAAAAGAAGAGGAGTACTTGTGGCACCTTAGAGACTAACAAATTTATTAGAGCATAAGCTTTCGTGGGCTACTGCCCACTTCTTCAGAGACTAACAAATTTATTAGAGCATAAGCTTTCGTGGGCTACTGCCCACTTCTTCAGATGCATCTGAAGAAGTGGGCAGTAGCCCACGAAAGCTTATGCTCTAATAAATTTGTTAGTCTCTGAAGAAGTGGGCAGTAGCCCACGAAAGCTTATGCTCTAATAAATTTGTTAGTCTCTAAGGTGCCACAAGTACTCCT
>NC_048299.1:57799586-57849692 GCF_013100865.1 Trachemys scripta elegans | reverse complement strand
CATAAGCTTTCGTGGGCTACTGCCCACTTCTTCAGATGCATCTGAAGAAGTGGGCAGTAGCCCACGAAAGCTTATGCTCTAATAAATTTGTTAGTCTCTGAAGAAGTGGGCAGTAGCCCACGAAAGCTTATGCTCTAATAAATTTGTTAGTCTCTAAGGTGCCACAAGTACTCCTGTTCTTAATAACAGATGACAACAAGAAAGCTGAGGTGTTTAATACTTATAATGCTTCAATCTTCATTAAAAAGGTTAATTATGACAAGAAGGCATAGACTTATTCTGTAGCATGGGAGATTTAGGTTAGACATTAAGAACATCTTTCTAACTATAAGGCTAGTTAAGCTATGGAATAAGCTTCCAAGGGAGATTGTTGAATCCCCATTGTTGGAAACAAAGATGTGTTCAGGCTTGACAGAGCTTTCTTTGATCTAATGGTCTAATAGCTTAGTATAAGCAGAACTGCACATGTGTAATAAAATCTAAAGTAATCATAGGCTGAAGGGACCTCAACAAATCCTCAAGTCCAACTCCCTGTGCTGTGGTAGGACCACGTAAACCTAGACCTGACAGATGTTTGCTCAACCTGTTTTTTAAAACTTCCAATGATGGGGATTCCACAATCTCTCTTGAAAGCTTATTCCAGAATGTAACTACCCTTATAATTAAAAAGTCTTTTCTAATATCTAAACAAAATCTCCCTTGTTGCAGATTAAGCCCATTACTTTTTGTCTTAAATTTGGTGGACATGGAGAATAACTGATTACAATGTTCTTTATAACAGCTCTTAACATATCTGAAGATTATCAGATCTCCGCTCAGTCTTCTGTTCTGAACACTAAACATGTTTAATTTTTTTAACCTTTCCTCATAGGCCAGGTTTTCTAAACCTTTTATCATTTTTGTTGTTCTCCTCTGAATTCTCTCCAATTTGTCCAGATCTTTCCTAAAGTGTGGCGTCCATAATTGGACCCAGGACTCTAGCTGAGGCCTCACCAGTGCCAAGTACAGCAGGACAATTACCTCTAGGGTCTAACACACAACTCTCCTGTTCAAACATCCGAGCCTTTTTTCAGTTGCATTATATTGTTGACTCGTATTCAATTTGTGATACCCTATAATCCCCAGATACTTTTCAGCAGTTCTACCACTTTGCCTGTTATTCCCCATTTTGTAGTTGTGCATTTAATTTTTCCTTCTTAAATGAAGTACTTTGCACTGGTCTTTATTGAATTTCATCTTGTTGAATTCAAACCAATTCTCCAATTTGTCAAGGTTGTTTTGAATTCTAATGCTGGCCTCCAAAGGGCATGGAACTATTTCAAAACTATTTCAGTAGGAGGGTGGTGAAGCACTGGAATAGGTTACGTAGGGAGGAGGTAGAATCTCCATCCTTAGGGGTTTTTAATGCCCGGCTGGGATGATTTAGTTCAGGTTGGTCCTGCTTTGAGCAGGGGATTGGACTAGATGACCTCCTGAGGTCTCTTCCAACCCCAATCTTCTATGATTCTATGAACCCAAGTACCTTTCTGCCCCCCCCCCCCCCGTGCTGGTATTATTCTTTTGTACTCCTCCTTAGCAATTTGTCCATATTTTCACTTTTTGTAGGATTCCTTTTGAATTTCAGGTCATTAATGAGCTCCTGATGGAGCCACATTGGCCTTTTACTGTTCTTCCTATCTTTCATATTGGGATAGTTTGCATTCGTCCCTTTAACATTGTCTCCTTGAGAAACTGCCAGCTCTCTTTAAATCTGTTTTCCCTTAGATTTTTCTTCCCATGGGATCTCACCTACCAGTTCTCCGTTTGTTAAAGTCTGCTTTTTTGAAGTGTACTGTATTATTTTGTGGTGCTTGACCCTTTCTTTCCTTAGAATCATGAAATCTGTCATTTCACGATCACTTTCACCCAGATTTCCTTCTGCCTTCAGATGTTACCAATTTCTCCATTAGTCAGAATCAAATTTAAAATGGGTATCCCCCTTGGTTAGTTCCTACACTTTCTGGGGTGAAAAGCTGTCCCCAATACTTTCCAAGCACTTTCTGGAAATTTTGTGTTTTATTTATTATTTCTCCAACAGATGTCTGGATAGGTAAAGTCCTCCATTACTACTATGTCTGCTGTTTTGGCTATTTCTTCCTAGAAATGACTCATCCATCGCCTCATGTCTGTGGGGAAAAAGAAAAGATAAAGTAGCCACAAAACTAGAAGAAACTGGTTTGAGTGAGCATAAAGCCTGTACTGACAGGAGAGAAGAGTTTATAAGAAAACAAGAGACTTTAACTGTCTACGCTACTGTTTATGTCAGCAGAACTTATGTCGCTTAGGGGAGTGAATTCCCCCCGCCCGAGTGACAGGAGTTACTCCGACATAAGCGCTGGTGTGGACAGCACTATGTCAGCAGAAGCTCTGCTGCTCATGGAGGTAGTTTTATTATGCCAATGGGAGAGCTCTTTCCTGTCTGCATAGAGGCTCTTCACCAGATGCACTACACCACTGCACGTGTAGACCTGCCCTAATACATATGTATAAGAAAAGATATCAAAACATGATACATAATTTGTGCAACAAAGGGAAGATGAAGCTGTGAATTGTCCAGTATTGGAAGGGACTATGGTACTGGTGAGATTGTCTTGATGTGCTTCCCACTTGTAAGTAACTGATACGGTTTGGTAATATTTTGTCTTAATAGAGATGTTAGACCTATCTGCTGAGTGGTGAATTTCAATCCAACACCCACCGCTGGAGGTTTTAAGAACAGGTTGAACAAACATCAGCCAGGTATGGTCTAGGAGTACATGGCCCTGCCCCTGATGAGGGGGCTGGAATAAAAGACCTCTGGCGGTCCCTGCAGCCCTATGTTTCTATGATTGCAGTCTAAAGGCTCAGAGCCCAGCTTTACTATTTACATGATTCAGGTGGGCCTCAGATGTGGGTTTGCAAGGCCTGTGGTTGGTAACGTGGAGGACAGGCTGCACGCTCTACCTCCGGGAACACAGGTGGGCCCAACAAGCAATGCCAGTAATTGCTCCCAGGGCGCTGGAGCCCAGGCCGGGACTCGCGTCCACAGCTGCAGCGAGGCCCCAGGCTGCGCAGAGGCGGCCCGCGGGTGCGTTTGCGGCAGCGCGTTCAGGGGGTGACTACGAGGCCCAGGAAGTGGGACGAGGCACCGGGAGTCCAGCCCGCTCTCGTTCCGCCACAGGCAAAGGGCCTAAGGCGGGAACGAGACCCTGACACTTTCCTCCATCCCGCGCTCGCCAACAGGCTCCCAACGCCACGCCCCTTCCGAGTGTGTCCGCGCGGCCCCGCCTCCCCCGCGCACTGTGACGTGGAGGGGCCTGAGCAGGTAGCTACGTTCCCGCGGGCGCCGCGCCTGCGCAGTTACAAGCCCTCAGGCCGCGCGCAGCGCTCCGTCTCTCGCGCTGCCGTGATGCCGAAGCTGAGCAAAGAGGCCAAGCAGCGGTTGCAGCAGCTCTTCCAGGGCGGCCAGTTCGCGATCCGCTGGGGCTTCATCCCCGTCGTGCTCTATCTAGGTCAGTGCCCGGCCCGGAGAGCGGAGCCGCGCTGTCCCCGTTCGGGGAGCCTGCCTGGTCACGAGGCCCGCTTGGCCGCGTGGGGCCCGGGGGGGAACACTGCGCCCCCCACCCCCCGCTGGGGCGCGGGCTGGAGCACGTGGGTTATCCCCTCACCGGTCGGGGGGGAGAGGTAGCGGGAGATTCCGGGTCACGCGGGGGCCAGTCCCGCACCCGCAGCGGTTGTTGCCGGTTGGGCGGAGGGGCTGGCGCGTTCGGGCCGGGGGCCTCGCCTGACTCCTCCCTTCTCGCGGCCGTTGGAAAAGGGGGCTCTTGAGCGCGCGGCGCCTTGTTTAGTCTTTAGTCCTGTGGGGCGGAACCGCCGCTTCCAACGGCCGCTGGGCGGGAGCGCCAGGCCAGGCCTCGCCGCTCCAGAACCGCCCTTGCCAGGGGCTATTGCCGGGGAGACAACGCCCAGACCCGCCCCTTTCCAGTGGCCGCTGGGGAGGGAGACAAGGCCCCCGTGTGCTCCAGAACTGCCGCGCCCCATAGTTGCGGGCAACAGGGTGGAGTTTGACACTTAAGTGACCTGACTTCACCTAGACCTGGGCTCTGTTCCTTTAGGCCAGTGGCCTCAACCTTCCCACACTACTGTACCTGATTTGTCTCGTGTCCCCCCAAGTTTCACCTCACTGAAAAACCTGCTTGCTTACAAAACCAGACATGACAATACAGTTGTCACATCACACCATGACTGAAACATTGCTTGTTTTCTCATTTTGTCTGCATGAAATTTTAGTTGATACTGACTTTGCAAGTGCTTTGTATGTAGCCTGTTGTAAAACTAGGCAAATATCTAGATGAGTTGATGATCCTCTGGAAGACCTCTGCGTACCCCCAGGGATACGTGTATCCCTGGTTGAGAGCTACTGCTTTAGGCAAAAACAACAAAGAGTCTAGTGGCACCTTAAAGACTAACAGATTTATTTGGGCATAAGCTTTCGTGAGTAAAAACCTCACTTCTTCGGATGCATCTTTTGTGAGGAAAAGAAGTGAGGTTTTTACTCACGAAAGCTTATGCCCAAATAAATCTGTTAGTCTTTAAGGTGCCACTAGACTCTTTGTTGTTTTTGTAGATACAGACTAACACGGCTACCCCCTGATGCTTTAGGCAATGGCCGTGTCGGGGAGGGGAGTGTAATTTTTATACATGTTAAGTTTTAGTTAGTAAAGACAAGGTTTTAGGTTCTGGCTGCCAGCTACAGGCTTAGTCCTGGTCTACTCTTAAAAATTAGATCGACCTAGCTATGTCACTCTTGGCTTTGAAAAATATTGCATCCTAGGCGATGTAGTTAGGCCAGTGGTTCTCAAACTTTTGTACTAGTGACCCCTTTAACATAGCAAGCCTCTGAGTAAGACACCGCCCCCATATGAATTAAAACCACTTTTTGATATATTTAACACCATTATAAATGCTGGAGGCAAAGCACAGTTTGGGGTGGAGGCTGACCGCTTGCGAAACCCCCGCCCTCCCCATGTAATAACCACGTGACTCCCTGAGGGGTCCCAACCCCCAGTTTGAGACTCCCTGAGTTAGGCCAACCTAACCCTCACTGTAGACGTAGCTAGGTTGATTGAAGGATTATTCTGTCAACCTAGCTGCCACCTCTGGACGCAGTAGATCTACTATGGTGATAGGAAAAAACCCTTCTGTGAACATATGAAGTGTCTACACTATGGTGACATGGGTGCAGTGTCTTTGCTGTGTTGCTGTCATGTAGACATGGCCATAGAGAAAAGATGCCCAGTGCAAGAGCTTTGTTTGCATAGCACCAAAGTATGCTGGTCAAACTTTAAAAACAAATGATGCAAAGTCTCTGCCCTAAGGAGCTTAGCCTTAGAAAAAAAGAGTTTGTGGTGTTGTGATTGAAATGCAGCATGAAAGTCTGATTAAAAGGTCTTTGTTTTCCAATTAATAAATAACTGGAAAAATTAGGTCTTCTGTGTCCCCTATGTACTCTTTAACAATTGCATATGTTAAATCTATTACAGTTTTGTGGATAAAACATCTTTATGATCAGTTTAAATTTAAAAACTTAATATTCAAAAATTTATATGTAAATCACCTGAATTGACATTGAAAATCCCATCCTAGGAAATTACTCAATCACTCAACATTGGTCTTTGTCTGCCTTACTGCTTGTCTACACAAACAAGTTGTACTGGGTTAGCCACATCAATATAACGTCTGTACAAGAAGGAGAATAAGCTATATTGGTGTAGCTGCATCCACTCCATAAGTTGTATCAGAAGAATTGATTTTACAAAAGAATCATATTTTAACAGAAATAGTTATACCATTGTAAAATGCACATGTAGACTGGGCTTCAGTGACATGCCCGAGATCACATGGGAAGTTTGTGACGGAGCTGGGAACTGAACCTAGGGCTCCCAATTCCCATGGTAGTGCCCAAATCTTTGGACTGTTGTATACATTAAATGTGTCAAGAAAGCAGTGAATCAATATGTTGACAAGCAACATGCCATATTTCCATAGCAGCTTTATCTATTTCTTCTTATATATACTTGTCACAATTTGTTTGGCAAGTAAATTATTGAAATAGATTTATCCCAACTCGTTAATCTAAAATCTGTTTTATAACATGCTTATGTTTGAGATGATTGGTAATACATCCATTTTAAAGTGGATCGAAACCACTTCCTTTTGTGTACACCTCAGTGCATTCTGTGTGTTACTCTTCGTTTATTGAATGTACTTTGGGAAGCTTTTACATAAGAACAGCCATTCTGGGTCAGACCAAAGATCCATCTAACCCAGTATCTTGTCTTTCAACAGTGGTGCTTCAGAGGGAATGAACAGAATCATTAAGTCATCTGTCCTTTGTCGCCCATTCCCAGCTTCTGGCAAATGGGATAGGGACACCATCCCTGCCCATCCTGGCTAATAGCCTTTGATGGACCTATCCGCCAAGAATTTATCTAGTTCTTTTTTGAACCCTGTTATGGTTTTGGCCTTCACGACATCCTCTGGCAAAGTTTTCCACGGGTTGACTGTGCATTGTTGAAAAAATACTTCCTTTTGTTTGTTTTAAACCTGATGCCTATTCGTTTCATTTGGTGACCTCTAGTTCTTGTGTTATGAGAAGGTCCTTATTTACTTTCTTCACACCAGTCCTGATTTAATAGACCTCTATCCTATCCCCCCCTTTGTCGTCTCTTTTCCAAGCTGATAAGTCCCAGTCTTATTAATCTCTCCTCATACGGAAGCTGTTCCATACCCCTAATCATTTTGTTGCCCTTTTCTGAACCTTTTCCAATTCCAATATATCTTTTTAGAGATAAGACGACCACATCTGCACATAGTATTCAAGATGTGGGCGTACCATGGATTTATATAGAGGCAATATGATATTTTCCGTCTTACTAACTATCCCTTTTTAATGATTCCCAACGGTATGTTAGCTTTTTTGGCTGCCGCTGCACATTGAGTGGATGTTTTCAGAGAACTATTGACAGTGACTGCAAGATCTCTTTCTTGAGGAGTAACAGCTAATTTAGGCCCCATCATTTATATGTATAGTTGGGATTATGTTTTCCAATGTGCATTACTTTGCATTTATCAGCTTTGAATTTCATCTGCCATTTTGTTGCCAGGTCACCCAGTTTTGTGAGATCCCTTTGTAACTCTTCGCAGTCTGCTTTGGACTTAACTATCTTGAGTAGTTTTGTATCCCCTGCAAATTTAGCCACCTCACTGTTTACCCCTTTTTCCAGAACATTTATGAATATTTTTAATAGTACTGATCCCTAGTACAGACCCCTGGGGGACACCACTATTTACCTCTCTCCGTTCTGAAAACTGACCATTTATTCCTACCCTTTATTCCTATCTTTTAACCAATTACTGATCTATGAGCGGACCTTCTCTCTTATCCCATGTTATGTCTTTTTTTTTTAAAAAGACTCCAGTTATTTCTTTAATCCTGCTGCCTAATTTTGAGTCCGAATGTTCAAACTTACCAGATATACTCGTTCATAATTTGAATTTTTTTTAGTAAAAAAGGAACGCACCAGAGAAGGGGGTTGGCTTATGAACGGGTATAGAGAGGGAGAGGTGGGACACAGCCCCTCTCCCCAACAGAGGGAGCAAGGAGAGGCAGCACAGCCAGAAGGGAGGAGGTGGGGCCAGAGTCTCTCCGCTTCTGGCCACGCTGCTCCCCTCCCCGTCCCCCCGCCTCCAAAGCAGCTGCAGCTCCGGGGCTGCGTGCAGTTTCCTCACCCAGATGTGGCCCTTGGGTCAAAAAGTTTGTTCCCCCCCCCCCCCCCCGCCCTGGATTAAATGATAGGAATGTATACACAAAAAAGGTTGCATGTAACTTTGGTATGTCTTTATTTGGGAGGCCTTAATTGTGTAACCTTATTCTAGTTTCTCTGACAGAACTGCTTAGACTTTCTTTAAAAAGTCCATAATCTGGAATTCCTTTGCTGAAACACGAGAATGCTTTGTTCCTTGCACAGCGTGCACTCCCCTGGAGTCCTGCCTTGTAAACAACATATTGAATAAGTTATGCACATAATGAAGGAGGTTTTCACTCTTTTCACACTTAAACTGCAGCATGTTTGAGGTGGCAGCTTTCTTCCACATACTAAGTAACTAAATTAGTTCAGTACATTTGCACATAGCCTTCCTTTGCTTAGATAATTGGTGAAAAGTATTTTTTTTAAATCATTCCACAAATACTGTGTATGCATAAAATGTACTTTTCCCTTAACCCCTGTGACTCTGTTAATTAAAAAACAGTTATCACTGGAAGGCTCGCTCCCTAGACTACTTGCATAATTTGAACTTTCTAATAAGGCAAAATCAGTGTTACAACTTTATATATATATATATATATAATAAGTTGTATGTTTACAGTAGTAAACAAATGTTTTGCCCTAAAGCAGCTGAACTGTTTTGTTAAAACTGCAAACCAAATCTTTTGTCAGGTAATGAACAGGACTAGGAAACTTCAGCGTGAAAAGTGAAAGTTTCAAAAGTTGTAAGCTACTGAAAATAGGATTAGAAAGGAAATGCATATGCACCTTTAAATACAATGGTCATGTTCCTGCTATAATGTGATTGTCCTTTTTGTTGCTAGAGGTGTATTTTTTGTTTTAAGAAATTTAATAGACTGGCATTAAGTTTTCTGAAGGAAATATCCTTAATGCTGTTATAAAGTATAGTAGTTCAAAATGAGAAGTTGAAGTGCAGACTTCATCTTAGAATTTTGTTAAAATCCCACAAGACACAAAGGAAACTAACATCTTAATTAACATTTAAATGAACCTATTGTTTCTACTTCTAATAAAATCAAATGCAAATTAAATATTATTGCCCTGAACCAAATATAGGATCACAATGGATAAAATTAAATGATATTTTTAAATTAAGAAAGTTAGGGTATGTCTACACAGCCACGTTAAAGCACTGCCGCAGAAGCGCATTAACGTGGCTGTGTAGTCGTGGCTCCAGCACTGGGAGAGAACTCTCCCGGCGCTGTAATAAAACCACCTATGTGAGGGGAATAACTATCTATACTCTCACTTTACAGTGCTCAAATTTGCATCACTCAGGGGGGGTGTTTTTCACACCCCTGAGGCCTAGTCTTCACTTACCGGCTGGTCCGGCGGCACGCCATCGATGTTCTGGGATCGATTTATCGCGTCTGGTTAAGACGCGATAAATCGATCCCGGAAGTGCTCACAGTCGGCGCCGGTACTCCAGCTCGCCGAGAGGAGTACGCGGTGTCGACGGGGGGAGACTTCCAGCCGCGTCTGGACCGCGGTAAGTTCGGACTAAGGTACTTCGAATTCAGCTACGTTATTAACGTAGCTGAATTTGCGTACCTTAGTCCGAAGTCTGGACTAAGTGGGGACCAGCCCTGAGCGAAGAAAGTTTCAGTGCTGTAAGTGGCAGTGTAGACAAGGCCTTCATTTTTTATTTAAATTGGATTTGTTTTAGATATATTTTTAAAAGAATAAACCTGTTTAAAATTTGAAACTGACAACCTTCATTAAGAACAAACTTACTATAATCTATTATTGTCATTTGAATTGAACAAACAATAATATTCAAGCAGTACATGTTTGCCAGCAAAGTTTTAAGAAAATTAAACCACTGAATTGGTGGAAGTCGCTGGCTAAGCAACTGGAACTGGAATTTGTTAAAGTGCTAAACTAGTTTCTGACAGCAGTAGCCTCTGGCAGGTATGAAGAGACTATTTTCTTCATTTCAGTTTATTCAATTTGATTATTCAGAGTTGAGAAACTTATTGGAAGTTAAAGCAGGAAAGCTTGTTTTCTTCTTTCAAACGAATAAAAAAAAAAAGGTGTGAGATGATGAGACTTATTAGTTCTAAAACCTCAAAAGACATGGTGATGGAAGGAATCAGTTCAATTTACTAACTACAGATACTTGCTTTTTAAAATAAATTACTTAGTTTTAAATGCACGTTTGACTAAGCTATTTTCCCTTATGTATCCAATACATTTAAGATCGTTTTAGTTAGCTAATTATTGAAGATGTTATTTTTGTACCTTTTTATAATTGAATTCCAATTTCTATCCAAATGCAGCTTGACACACATCACGAATAAAAAAAATAAAAAATTAGTAAACTAGTAAATAAAAAATGCATCATTCACCATTTTCTGACATAAGAGAAATGTGAAAATCAAAGAATCTGAATAAATGTATGTTAAGCAATACAATTACATTATTATTTATACACTTTTTTTTTAAAAGCATTTTCCTGGTTAGCAAACAGTAGCAAATTTAGTGTAAAGGCTATATTTAGTTGAAAATAAACATGTTTTCATGTTTACCAACCAATGAGAATCAACTTTTCTCTAGAGTGAAATAAAGACAAATATGAAATTAAATTAAAATAATGATTTTGATCAAAGTTCTCTGCTTGCTGACTTAAATCTTGTTTTAAGTTGCAGCTTGTATGGGAGAATCAGTTCTATGAGTTTTCCCTTTAATAACTGTCAGCAGTCCAAAGTGGAAAATACAGCAATTAAAAGTTAATGAGTCAGATTCTTCCTTGCATTCTCAAATCATACTTTGGCTGTTTGTTCAAGGTCTGATCTAAAGCCCAGTGAAATCAGTGGAGGTCTTCCCATTGACTTCAGTGGCCTGTGAATCACACAGGCCCTTAGTAATTACCTATCAGAGGGGAAAGACCTTTCTTTATAGAAATGGTACAGGATGGTGTGTAAAATATATTTTGAACATTGCATGTGCTTCACTTTTCCAAACTTTACTATAAATTTGCAATTTGATCAATATATTCAGTGCCTTTGAAGCAAAAAGCATCTTTTTTTTGTAGCACAAGGTTACTTCAATAAATTAGAATTTTTTGAATTCTAGTTGAAAGAGTTAATCCCCAATACAAATTGCTTTAAAAAAACAAACAAACAAACAAAAAACCTGTGCATTAGCAGACTGTCAAGTATCTTATTTTCTTTACAAATCACAGTTTTGTGTTACCTTTTAAATAGCACTAGTAGTAATGTAGGATTTGAAGAGTTTATTTTTAGTGCTGGCACAATCGTTTTTAATTGTGCTATGAATGGTGCTAACAATTTTTAATTCATTTAAATTAGGGCTGTCAAGCCATTTAAAAATGAATGGCAATTAATCACGTGATTAAATAATAGAATACCATTTATATAAATATTTTTGGATATATTCTACATTTTCAAATATATTTCAGTTACAACACAGAATACAAAGTGTACAGTGCTCACTTTATTTTTGATTACAAGTATTTGCACTGTAAAAAAAATAGTATTTTTTCAATTCACCTAATTCAAGTATTGTAGCATAATCTTTATCATGAAAGTCGAACTTACAAACGTAGAATTATGTACCAAAAAAATGTATTCAAAAATAAAACAATCTAAAATTTTAGAGCCTGGAAGTCCACTCAGTCCTACTTCTTGTTCAGCCAATCACTCAGACAAACAAGTTTGTTTACATTTGCAGGAGATAATGCTGCCTGCTTCTTGTTTACAATGTCACCTGAAAGTGAGAACAGGTGTTCCAATAGCACTGTTGTAGCCGGCATCGCAAGATATCTATGTACCGGATGCACTAAAGATTCATATGTCCCTTCAGCTTCAACCACCATTCCAGAGGACATGGGTCCATGCTGATGATGGGTTCTGCTCGATAACAATCCAAAGCAGTGCAGATCGACTCATGTTCATTTTAATTATCTGAGTCAGATGCCACCAGCAGAAAGTTGATTTTCTTTTTTGGTGGTTCTGGTTCTGTAGTTTCCGCTTTAAGTCTTCTGAAAGCATGCTCCACACCTCGTTCCTCTCAGTTTTTGGAAGGCACTTCAGATTCTTAAACCTTGGGTTGAATGCTGTAGCTATCTTTAGAAATCTCGCATTGGTACCTTCTTTGAATTTTGTGAAATCTGCAGTGAAAGTGTTTTTAAAATGAACAACATGTACTGGGTCATCAACTGAGACTGCGATAACATGAAATATATGGCAGAATGCGGGTAAAATAGAGCAGGGGACATACAATTCTCCCCCAAAGAGTTCAGTCACAAATTTAATTAATGCATTATTTTTTTAACCAGTGTCATCAGCAGGGAAGCATGTCCTTTGGAATGGTGGCCAAAGCATAAAGGGGCATATGAATGTTTAGCGTATCTGGCACGTTGAATACCTTGCACTGCCAGCTACAAAAATGCCATGCAAATGCCTGTTCTCACTTTCAGGGGACATTGTAAATAAGAAGAGGGCAGCATTGTCTCCTATAAATGTAAACAAACTTGTTTGTCTTAACAGTGGGCTGAACAAGAAGTAGGACTGAGTGGACTTGTAGGCTCTGAAGTTTTACATTGTTTTGGTTTTAAGTGCAATTATGTAACAACAATCTACATTTGTAAGTTGCACTTTCACGATAAAAAAAGATTGCACTACAGTACTTGTATGAGGTGAATTGAAAAATGCTGTTTTTTTTTGTTTATCATTTTTACAGTGCAAATATCTATAATCAAATAATACACACTTTGGTTTCAATTACAACACAGAATACAATATGTATGATAATGTAGAAAAACATCTAAAATATTTAATACATTTTCAGTTTTCAGATTAATTTTTTTCAGTTAATAGTGTGAGTTAACTGTGATTAATTGACAGCCCTAATTTATATTCAAATATACTTTAAGGGCTACATAAATCCTGCATCTGATAAACATCGCTTGTTAAAGTACACAGGTAATGTGTTTAAAAATATTGTGGAAAAATATGATGTGATGTGATTGGCTATTTGGAGAGTTGCGTAACTTGCTAAAACTGAATAAACCTGTGCATACAAATTTAAATTTTTGGAAGTACGGGGTGGGACGGGGGGAGGAAGGAGGTGAGAGAGAAAATATAGACTTGTCTTTCACTTTCCTCTTCTTGACCTACAGTTTCCTGAGTGGATTTTGTTCCCTCCTGTTTCTTTAAAAGAAAAGAAAGGAAAATCTTGTTTCATGACATATTAATGAGAGTTTCAGAGGGACCTTAAATGGGTTTTCCCATTTCATTCTTCTTTCGCTTAATTAACTTTACCCATTGGTTCTGTTCCCTGCACAATTCACGTTATGATTAACAGCTGGGGGATGCTTATACTTGCTAGAAGTAATCGGAGTGTCGTCTTCTAAATGGTATGTTGCTTTCTGAACAAGATAACAAAAGATGTAGCTTTAGCATGGGTGATAGAGGTTAGTCATTATGAAATTTTAGAGCAAAGACACAGGCCATTAAAATACGGCTAACAAGATGTGCTAATCTTAAAATATTGAGAAGAATGTGAGGTTTCTATACTTGTTAGAGTATGATTTGTGTATATATAATTGTTTTTTGACAGCTTTTTTTTAATTTACTTAATTTGAGAGTGGGGAAAGAACCCCAACTGTGTTTTGGTTAGCTGCTGATATAGGTATATATTTGTTATTTCAGGTTTTAAGAGAGGTGCAGATCCTGGAATGCCGGAGCCAACTATTTTGAGGTACGTATACACATGCAAAAATAATGCAGAAAGCTAGGAAAGAAAACAAAACTTTAGGCTCAGATGTGTCCTCCTCCCATCCCCCTCCCCCCATCTAGGCATTAACTGCCAGGAAATGCCATCTTCCTTGATCATTGTCATCATAGTTTGAGAACTTCCTTCATTATGGGCTTCTTGTCAAAAGTGAATTTTTAATTAGCTTGTTAGTCATTAAAATAGTGAAAGGGAGAACTAGTAAGTCATGAAAGAACTTGAAAATTATTTAAACACCACCACTGTGCTCCAACAAGTCTGAAATGAAGTTTGTACAGTGTGAAGGCAGGCTGTGCTATAGGAGGGTATTTATCTCTCCCTCTCATAAGGAGGGAAGGAGCCCCATATCTTGTCCTCTGCAGCCACAAATGGTGGGAGAGTGTCTCTCTATGCGCATTGCAAATGGTGGGCGAGTGTCTCTCTCCACGCATGCAAAGTTCTCCAACTGAATATTTTATTTAATTTTTTTTTATACAAGAGTGATTTGGGTTACTTCACATTTCCCCTCTTAAGCCTGTGAGTTTACTGCTCATTTAGAGTTTTCATAGCTCCTGTGTTTATTATGCATTCTTTTTATACGAGCTCTTCCTCCTGCCTCTCTGAACAGCTCCACTGCTTTCTATTGAAAATTTAAAAAAGCAAACAAAAAAACCACACACCCAGAGACATTCTGGAGTGGGGATAGTGCCATGTACTGCAAACTGGCCCATGCTTCTGAATAGACAGGCCAACTACACGAGCAGCTTTCCAAGTCCTCTATTACATACCAAGACTAGTAGGCTGGGTAATTGTATATTAAAACTCTAGGAGAGAATCATTTATGTGAAAGTGTCTTATTACTAGAACTACAAATAGTGCATTGATGTGTAGTATTTGCTGCTTTTTTGGAATGGGATAAATGAGAGCCACTAACGGTCAGATGGCATAACACTTTCACTACCCTTTTTTTAATCCAAGCAGCTTTAGAATTGATATGACTGGGAGATGGTTAATATTTGGCAGGCCTTACTAGGAAGTGCCTTTGAACAGTCTAATTAAAACTGTTTTTGATTGATGGAGTTATGATCTTTTGACAAATAGCGGCTTACGCACATACAGTACTTTGCAAAGCTTATAGTTATGCAGCTGAAGAATGTTGTGCTTCACCGCTAACTTAGGAATGAAACTTAGTAGTGACTGAGTCAGATCTCCCTGGTATACTCTTGGTGTTATGAGATAATATTTGCAAAGCTCCTTGAGAGAGGGATTCTTTTCACCTCTATTCATTTGGAATGGTGTTCTAGTGTTGTCCAAGCAAATATGTTAACCTGAGAGGGGAGCAGTTCTTTCTAAAAAATAAAATCTAGATAATTCCGTTTAAAAAGGTACATAAATAGAATTAATTTGTCAAATTAAGCATGCAAAACTCTGGAAATGAAAGTTAAGGTTAGACCCATGTGAGTATGCATTATGATAGATTAAATTACATGATCGCATAAAAATATAATGTAATATGTTTATAAAGCACACAGGGAATGAGAAAAGTTGCCTGCCTCATTTAATGGATATCTTGTAAGTTTTATATGAGGTATATATTGTATTTTGAGAAACAGATAATAATGTAAATTAAAGATTGTATCAATGTACGTACACAAGAGGAAAGAGTTAACATTGTTTCATTCCTACCTTTGATTAATCTCAATTCAACCTTAATGTTCTTCAAATACTGTCTTTTGAGGAAATATTAATGCACCACGTGTAAATATTGGGTTTTATCTGAAGATCTTCACATGGTTTAAGAAGAGTAAGCCTCACAACATCTTTGAGATAGGGACATTCTATACCTGCTTTATAGATGAGGAAACAGGTGCAGAGCAGAGAAGCTAAGTGATTTGATGATGATTAGACAAATGCTTCACTGTAACTCTTTTGTTTATTAAAAAAGACATTCATGGAAGGAGGCCAATGCTGCTTTTTTTTCTTTTTAAGTACTGAATAAAAGGAAGTGAAAAATCTTGACAAATGTCTTTGTTGCAGTGCCAGTAACTTAGTAATACTGTACCGAAACTGATTAATATAAAAGGATAGTATACTAAGATACTATTGAGCCCAGCCAGGGGGCCAGATACCCACAACTCCTCCCACCTCCCCAGAGCCCAGACACTCGCTCCCCCCTTCTTCCCAGAGCCCAGCCGTGGGCCCCACAGCCCAGACACACACACCCCTCTACCTCTCAGAGCCCAGGGATTAGGAGAAACAACCTTATGCTCCATCCCAGACTTGTGTGGCGTTTCCTGCATGCTGCCATCTCCTTCCCTCAGGGCATGCTGGGAACTGCAGCTGCCAGGAGCCCTCTAGCTCCCTTCCCTCGCGCCCGCAGTGTTTTCTATGTGGGAGCTGGCCTCTGTGGAGTGGTGGCCAACAGCAGTGCAGCCCATTTCTGTGGGGGGAGGAAGGAAATGCTGCGTACACAACATGAATTTCTGCAAAATTCTTCATTGCACAGTAGTGCAGTTTTCCCCCCAGGTGTAGTAATGTGCATTGAACCAGAGTTGTACGTCCTGTCTTGTGTTTAGAAAGACCATGTTCTTTCATTTTTACTTTAAAATATATATTACAAATCTAACTTTAATTTTCTGTCTATTTTAGTCTACTTTGGGGATGAAAGATTGGTCATACTGTACAGGAACCATTTGATGGACAGAGAAAATGAAGATGTGAACCTTCACAAGGCTAAGGAAGGAGTACACTTTATCACATTACACTAGCTGGCCTGAACAGCTTTCTGATGGCATAGATGTACATACAACAAAATGGAATTTATATTGACCTAATTTTTTGGTTTACAGTGAAATTAAATAAATACAGTATGAATCCATGTGTATAGTCTCTAATCCTTTAAGGTTAATTAATATAATGGGGGAAATCTTGCTTTTTTAGTTTAAAAAGTAATTATTTTTAAATTGAATGTCACGCTTTTTAGTGCAAGTGTATTGATTCTTTTAATCTACAGTGTTATCCTTTACACCCCGGTGTGTCTTGAAGTTTCAGAGTACAAGTTCACTATAAAATAACAGAAACTAATTTACTGTTAGTATGTCTCTAACCTGTTGCTGTCTTCTAAGGCACTTCATCATTCAACCTTTCTACTTAATTCTTGCTTATTGTGATCTTCCGAGCACAGGCTGTTCTACCATCCATCACTTAAGATTAGTCCTTTGAGTATTATGAAGTGTAAAGCTGTAATTACCTTACTTTTGTAATCTAAGGCTGTCTATACTACCATGGTAAATTGACCTATGCTACGCAACTCCAGCTATCTGAATAATGTAGCTGGAGTCGATGTACCTTAGGTTGAGTTACCGTGGGGGGTTGAGAAAATCTCCCGTTGATTTACCTTACTCTTCTCGTTGGGGGTAGATTACATGGGTCAACTGGAGAGCGATCTGCTGTCAATTTGGCAGGTTTTCACTAGACCCACTAAATCGACCACCGGTGGATTGATCTCAGAGCCTCAATCCCGGCTGTAGTGTAGACCTGCCCTAAGTGTCAGTATTGTCCTCAAAAACAACGAAGAGTCCTTGTGGCACTTTAGAGACTAACAAATTTATTTGGGCATAAACTTTGTGGGCTAAAACCCACTTCATCAGATGCATGGAGTGGAACATATAGTAGGGAGGTGTAAATACACAGCATATGAAAAGATGGAAGATGCCTTACCAAGTGAGGGGGTTAGTGCTAACGAGCCAATTCAATTTAAGTTGGAAGTAGGCAATTCTCAGCAGTTGACAAGGAGTGGAAATCACTTTTGAAGTGTTCTTTTGGTTTTTGAATGTTAATTCCTGATGTCCGATTTGTGTCCATTTATTCTTTGGCGTAGAGACTTTCCGGTTTGGCTAATGTACATGGCAGAGAGGCATTGCTTGCACATGATGGCATATATCACATTGGTAGATGTACAGGTGAGCAAGCCCCTGATGGTGTGGCTGATGTGGCTAGGTCTTATGATGGTGTCTCTTGAATAAATATGCGGACATAGTTGGCACCAGGGTTTGTTGCAGGGTTTGGTTCCTGGGTTAGTGTTTTTCTGTATGTGGTGTGTAGTTGCTGGTGAATATTTGCTTCAGGTTGGGGGGGCTGTCTGTAAGTGAGGACTGGCCTGTCTCCCAAGGCCTATGAGAATGAGGGATCATCCTGCAGGATAGGTTGTAGATCCTTGATGATGCGCTGGGGAGGTTTTAGTTGGGGGCTGTAGGTGACAGCTAGTGGCGTTCTGTTATTTTCTTTGTTGGGCCTGTCTTGTAGTAGGTGACTTCTGGGTACCCTTCTGGCTTTGTCAATCTGTTTGTTTCCATCAATCTCAGCCTGGACCAGTCACACACGAGATCCACTTCCTAGACACTACAGTGCTAATAAATGATGGTCACATAAAATCTCCCGTTGATTTACCTTACTCTTCTCGTTGGGATAGAGTACAGGGGTCGACTGGAGAGCAATCTGCTGTCAATTTGGCGGGTCTTCACTAGACCTACTAAATCGACCGCCGGTGGATCAATCTCAGAGCGTCAATCCCGGCTGTAGTATCAGAATTGTCCTCAAAAACTAGAGGTCCTTGTGGCACTTGAGAGACTAATAAATTTATTAGGAGAACACTTTAGTAGAAGAACACTTCAATCTCCCTGTTATTCAATAACAGACTAAAAAGTGCAAGTTCTTCAACAAAAAAAAACTTCAAAACCAGACTCCAAGGAGAAACTGCAGAACTGGAATTAATTTGCAAACTGGACACCATCAAGTAAGGCCTGAGAGAGAATGGGTCACTACAGAAACTAAATCAATTGGTTCGTCTCTAAGGTGCCACAAGTACTTCTTGTTTTTACAAAAACTAATTTCCCCATGCTAAATACTCACACCTTCTTGTCAACTGTTT
Source organism: Trachemys scripta elegans (assembly GCF_013100865.1). Lineage (NCBI taxonomy): Eukaryota > Metazoa > Chordata > Testudines > Emydidae > Trachemys > Trachemys scripta. The sequence continues at coordinate 57,831,158 of NC_048299.1, read as the reverse complement.
TAAGTGGGCCACCTTGTTTACATTGGCCTCATTAACACTACAAAAGTGATTTCCACTCCTTCTTGTCAACTGTTGAGAATTGCCTACTTCCAACTTAAATTGAATTGGCTCATTAGCACTAACCCTCCCCCCCCACACACTTGGTAGGGCAACTCCCATCTTTTCATATGATGTATATTTATACCTCCCTACTATATGTTCCACTCCATGCATCTGATAAAGTGGGTTTTAGCCCACAAAAGTTTATGCCCAAATAAATTTGTTAGTCTCTAAAGTGCCACAAGGACTCCTCAGTGTTTTTGCTGATACAAACTAACACGGCTACCACTCTGAGAATTGTCCTCAGACTTTGTGAGTAGGATATCAATGAGCCTTATGTTGATAGCTCGTATTTTCCTCAAAGCTGTGTTGGCTGGATGTTGTTAAAGCACCTGTAACTGCTGTCTTTTCTAGTATTGTCTTCTAAGAAACCTAAGTATACTGGATATGTTTGCTAGAATTATAGCAGTAACTAATTTCTAAACTTGAAGTTAGTGAATGTAATGTAGTGAAAATTAAGAAACAGTTTCCACCAGTTAGCTGAACAGTATACATCTGGATTAAAGTCTGAGCTGGAACATAAAAACACTTTTCATATCTGCTTTGCAGAAAGTAACTTTCTAAAGACTGCTTCTTAATCATACCAACCATAAGACCTTATTTAATCTTACTTAGTCCATGTCTTATGTTGCCATTATGTGAATAGATACGCAGAACATTTGGGCCATGAAAGTTTTAAAAATATAAAATAATAATTGCTCTTTTAGAAAAATGAATCTAGGAATTATTTAACAATTTTTTTGCCAATAAGATATTCCTTGTATTTCTCCATTATTTGCAAACCCCCAATGAAATTAAAGATATGAAGTATCTGTACAGTACTTTGCACTTCACTATAAAACAAAGTTTTTTTTTTTTCTTTATCCAACTCTTATCAGCAAAAACCTTACTAGCTTTACAGCCAATTACATTTAAAATGTTGTAAACTAAAACTGTTTAAAATACATGTTTAAGTAAAAGTTTGGTCACAGCAAGTACAAGCTCTTAGTATATATTAAAATAAGAAGAGTACCTTTGTGGAAGTGTATAACATACAAAATTTTATGTCTTATGTAAAAACAATGGTCTGGATGAGTGCATAAAACGTATTTCTAATGCAGTATTATAGTTAAAACACTATTACACATTCCTTGTGACTAGGGTGCCCAGATCTCCCAATTTTATAGGAACAGTCCTGATTTTTGGGTCTTTTTCTTATATATGCTCCTATTACCCCTCCCACTCCATCCTGATTTTTTTTTTTTTTCCACACTTGCTGTCTGGTCATCCTACGTGTGATTGAAAATTCCTAAAATGTAGACTAGGTTATGTAATCATGCTTTGAGTAGTTTTGAATCTACCCTACTGGAGAGTTAGTTCCAACTCTATGCTGCTGTCTTTTTTTTTTTTTTTTTTTTTAAATTAGAAAAAAAGTTTTTTTCCCCCCCCCCCCCCCCACCACAGGATTAAAGACCACATCCTGAGAAAATGCATGACTAATTTAATTTGTACAAGTGACTAGTTAATAAATTTCTAAGGGCCCGTTTGTGCTGTGCAATGGCCAGTCCGTAAATTGGTAAAGTATGAACTTGCATACATTATTTCTAGGTTCTACTTACATTAATATGGTATTTTCCATTTAGGAGATGGATATGCAGAGCAAGAAAAGGTCATTGTTTAGAAGAACAAGGACATGTACTTTCTTTTGGGCATGAAATTAACTGTTCAAAAGGGCTTTTTTGAGTTAAAAGCTGCATTCAGCTGGTGAGCAGATATACCAGCCAGGGAGGTCAAATAAAGTCCAGACTCTAGTTCAATTTAAATCCCTGGTCTGAGACTTGGTTTATTAAAGAAGATTCCCAAACAGGATCACACTTAACCACTGTATTTGGTTGCAGCCTTTCCAGAAAGATAGGGAGAGAAGTAAATGCTCTTCCTCCTATGTTGTAAGATTCCAAGGCCAGAAGGGACAATTGTGATCATCTAGTCTGACTTCCTGTATAACCTAGTCAATGGAACTTCCCTCAAATGATTCCTCATATCTAAGGCTACATTTTAGTCAAGGGTATTTTTAATAAAAGTCATGGACAGGTCACAAGCAGAAAACAAAAATTCACAGCCTGTGACCTGTCCATGAATTGTACTATATACACCTGACTAAATCTTGGGGTGGCCTGGGGGGATGCTGGAGTGGGAGCTACAGGGGGAGTTGGGTGGGGATGGGAGGCTCCCTACCTGGCTCCTTGTGGCTCCCTGGAGTGGTGACATGTCCCTTCCACAGCTCCTATTGGCCTGGAACCACGGCTAGTGGGAGCTGCAGGGACGGTACCTGTGGGCAGAAGCAGCATGCAGAGCTGAGGGAGGGACATGTTGCAGCTTTTAGGGAACCCCCCCAAGCTAAGGGCTGCCCAGAGTCCTCACCCCCTCCTGTGCCCCAACCCCCAGCCCTGAACCCCCTCACAAACTCTTGCTGCTGCTGGGTGGGGGGGAGGGTGGTGGCCTGGAACTGCCCCGACAGTGGGGCTGGCCCAGAGGCTGCCCGAGCCGCACTGGCCCCTGCAGAAGTCACAGAGGTCCTGGAAAGTCACGGAAGCCGTGACCTCCATAACAAACTTGCAGCCTAACTCATATCTTTTAGAAAAACTACAATCTTGAATTAAAAGTTGCCAGTGCTGGAGAATCAGCCATAACTTTTGGTACATTGTTCCAGTGCTTAAATGTCCTCACTCTTGCACTTTATTTCCAGTCTGAATTTGTCTAGCTTCCAGTCCTTGGATCATGTTATACCTTTCTCTGATAGATTGAAGAATCCATTATCAAATATTTTTCTCCCTGTAGGTACTTTGTGATCAAGTCACCCCTTAACCTTCTCTTTGTTAAACTAAATAGATTGAGCTCCTTGACTCTGTCATTATAAGGCAGTGGTTTTCAAACTGGGGTACATGTCAGGGTGTACATGAGAAAAATCCCACAATGGTGAACAACTCACTCTATTTAGTAAGACTTGGCAATCTAATCATAGGTATATTATGACTCTCTCAGATTGGAGTATGCAGTAGGACTACATTATTTGGAAAGTGGTATACAGCCTAAAAAGTTTGAAATCCTCTGCTGTAAAGCATATTTTCAACTCCTATAATTATTCTCAGGGTTCTCTGAACCTTATTCTATTTATCAGCATGCTTTTTGAATTGGAGACACCAGTACTGGACAGTGTTCAGCCGCAGTTACACCAGTGCCAAATGCAGAGACTTGAGATTCCCTTGTTATACATCCAAGGATTGTATTAGCCTTGCTGGCCCCAGTGTTGTACTGGGAGTTCGTGTCCAGCTGATTATCCACTATGACACCAAAATCTTGGTCACTGTTTATTAAAACACATATTGTTTATTTGTGCCCATCTTACCAAGCAATCCAGATCCCTCTGTATCAGTGACCTGTTTTCTTCATTATTTACCAATCTGAATTTGTGTCATCTGTAAACTTTATAATTGATTTATGTTTTCTTCCAGTTCATTGATAAAAATGTTAAAATAGTGTAGGGCCAAGAACTAATCCCTGAGGACCACAAGAGAAACACCCTCTCAAAGATGATTTCCCATTTACAATGACATTTTGAGACTTATCAGTTAATTAACTTTTAATTCATGTAACGTGTGCTGTGTTAATTTTATATCATCCTAGTTTTTTAGTCAAAATGTCATTCAGTACCAAGTCAAATGTCTTACAAGAAGTCTAAGTATTATGTCAATGCTATTACCTTTATTGACCAAACTTGTAATCTCATAAAAAATCAAGTTAGTTTGAAAGGCTCTATTTTCCATAAACCCATACTGATTGGCATTAATTATATTATCCTCCTTTAATTTTTGATTAATTAAGTCCCATATCAGCTGCTCCGATATTTTGCCCAGGATTGATGTCAGACTGACAGGCCTATAATTACCAAACTCATCCCATTTAGACTTTTAAAACATTGGTACAACATTAGCTTTTCTCCAGTCTTCTGGAACTTCTCAACTGTTCCAAGACTTATTGAAAATCAATATTAACAATGTTCTTCATTAACATTAACATTCCGTGCTTCTCAACCAGCTGTTTTAAAACTCTTGCATACAAATTATCTGGACCTGCTGATTTATAAATGTCTAATTTTAGTAGTTGCTCTTTAACATCCTTCTGAGATACTAGTGGAATGGAAAGAACATGTTCATATGATACGACTACATCATATTTTCCACCAGAGCAGAAATATTTATTGAACACTTCTACCTTTTCTGCATTATTATTATTGATAATTCTACCATTTGCATCTTGTAATGGACCAGTACTATTGTTAGGATTCTTTGTTCATAATGTACATTTTAAAAATTCCTTATTGTCCTTAACTCTGCTGGTGATAGATTTCTCTTTGTGTCCCTTTTGTGTCTCTTACCAATTTTATAGAATTCCTAGCTTCAGTTTTATATTAATTACTATTCACTTCCCCTTTCTTCCATTTGTTATATACTACTATTTATAGCTGCCTTCACTTCTCCTCTAAACCAGGTCAATTTTTTAACCAGCACAGCTTTCTTTCTCAATTGTAGGATAGTGGCTTTCTGGCCATCTAGTAAAGAATTCTCAAACAATTCCCAATCATTCACATTTTTCTGATTAATTTCTTCCATCCAGCTGATTTGGCTCATAATTATTTTCAGTTTTGTGAAATTGGTCATTTTAAAGCACCAAGTACATACATTACTGCTTTGGACTTTATTCTGTTTGTGCATTGTAAATGTGATCAAGTCATGATCACTTGTACTTAATCCACCATTGATTTTTCATTCTGTGGTCAGTTTCTCTTTATTTCTCAAGATGAGATCTAAATTAGAATTTCTCTATGTGGGATGCAATGCTTCTTGAGTTAGGAAATTGTTGTCTATAGTAAGAAATTCTGAGGATGTTTTAGGAGTGGGAGTATGAAACTTCCAGCACTGTTACTCAAATCAAAGTCACTTATGATCACATAGCTTGTTTTCCTAAACATTATAGATAGGGGACTAGAGCCCTTTAAGAACCTAGTGTGATTTGGTGGTCTGTAACAGACACTAACTAATACCCCATCTTGTACTTTCTGTTAGGGCATTGATCTGTAAGCATTCAAGATCATTTTCTTCCGAGTTGTCAGCGACTCAGAAAGAGGTAATGCCATTTTTGACATTTTGTCCAGTTGATCCTTCATAACTAGGTTATAACCATTGATTTTAATAGTCCAACCATGTGAATCATCCCACCAGGTTTCAGTAAAATCAACTGGATCAAATATGTGCTCATAAAGCAATGCCAACTCCTCTTGATTGTTAACTAGGTTCCCTAGCATTGGTGTATAGGCAATTAAAGAATTTCTTCTTTTTTTGTCCTTTGATTAATTTTGTTTTCTTAACATCTTGATTTTGTGCTAAATGAGTGCTCATGTTTTCCCCTTTTTACTCTTCCCTTTTATTATTATACCTCCTGAATATACTAGCCAGCCTTCCCCTGAGGAGGTTGGTTCTCCTTCAGTGAGATGGATGCCATCCAAACTGTACAGCTCCCTCTCCTCATAGAAGATGGACCAATGTTATACAGAACCCAAATCTTCCACGTTCTTCCACTTACCTAGCCAGCAGTTCACTTTCAGAAACTTCTGTGTTCCTTTGCTTGTGGAACAGGAAGGATCTCTGAGAAGATTGCTTGGATATTCTCCTTTAGCATGCTTCTGAGTTCCCTGAAGTTCTCTCTTATCTGTGAGCTATCCCATGACACAGCATCATTAGCACCACTATGAACTCTCCTCATTGGATCCTTGTCCATTGACTTCAGAAGCTTATCCAGTCAAGACTGACATCTCATGTCTTGGCTCCAGGAAGACAGAATACTGTCCCATTGTCTGCCTGTCTTTGAAGAATATGATTTTGATTCTTCTGAGTACTAAATGCCCACCAAGGATCATCTGTCTCCTGGGGCAGTTGGAGATCTCTTTTTGTGCCTGCTTGATTTTCTTACAGTTTGGGCTGAGCTGCTATCCACAGGAGTGACCCAAACATCTCTCCAGTCTCTCAGGCCAGTTGGATTTTGATAGAGAGCTTCCACAGTTTCCATACTGAGAACCTGGCATTGATTGGAAATTTCTAGCTCTGTGGAATTCCTCCTGGCTCTCTTTTCTCTGGTGACCACAGCCTGCCCATCCTTGTCTGTTTCCAGTCATGTAGAATGCTGCCGTGACCTCTTGCCTCTGGTGGTTATACATTGCCAAGCCTCTTCTCTGACTTACTGTCTCTCTCTCTCTCTCTCTCTCTCTCTCTCTCTCTCTGACTTTTTGGTGGCCGTCCTTGAACCTGGGGTACTGGTGTTTCTCAAACTTGGCTGTCTAGGAACTCCTCAGCTTCTCTGATTCTCCATAGCGCTTCCACTTGGCCTTCCAATCCAAGAATCTTTTCTTCCAGTGCAGCCACCAAATTGCACTTCATGCATAGGAAGTCCCTTCTGGCTTCAGGCAGGAAAGAAAACATGGGACATCTGTTGCAGGCTTATTGCTGGTCACCTTGAAATTGCACGTAAAGCTGAACCTGGAAGGAAAGCATCTCACATTCGCTCTCCAAATTATCTACTTTACACTGGACAGTACAAATGGCAAATAAAAGATTTGTACATCAAATGGATCCCTTTTTTATATATGGTACAGCATACAGAGCCTTCATTAAATATTTTTTCAGTGGCATAGATCCCTCTAGCAATCAGATCTGTTACCCTGGACTGTGTTTGTCCTCCATTAGGGCAAGGATCAAGACTCCTGTTTCCTTTATATGTGCTGCTGTAGATTGTTTGCTGGCAGGGGGATATATTTTTCTAATATCTGCATGTGGATCATTTGAGGCAAGTTGCCATAGGTGTTTTTGTTAATGGTTTTCACCTTTAGTCTAACAATGTGGGATGACAGTAGTGGTTCTCAACCTAATTAGCATTGTGGGCCACATATGCAGAATGTGTTATGTTTGCCACATCTACAGAATATATATACTATCTGTATGGCCCTGAGGATGTCACATGGGCTGCAGGTGTGTGCTGATTGGACCGCAAGCGGCCCGCGGGTCAGAGATTGAGAACCACTGAATTAGAGTTTGCTCCTGTTAGGATGATTTTTATCATTCTTTTTAATAATTGACTCTTTATGTAGCTGTTTTTAGAAACTTTGATCTAGTTACTGGCTGTTGAATGAAGGCAATGTAGAATATAAATAATTCTAGGGGTGAAGATTGGGTATATCAGAATTCCACACTTTTATTTAAATACATACAAGCTAGTCTGTTTTTTAATCTGCTTTTATTTTTCTTTAAATATAAATAGATGTTAAATACTCTCTCACACATTTTCAAAGCACAAATTACTCTTTTCATTTTACATACAACATACAGCCATCTCAAGTGAATTTTTTTTCCTGAATATTAAATGAAATCAGCTTGTATTGTAAACAGTGGTAATAAATACTGGTTGTGGTAGTAAATATTGAAATAAACTAGACTGTTTAAATTATCTCTAAATCCTGGGAAAATAAATAGGCAATATTTTTTTAAAAATAAATATTTTAAAAAACAATAAATACATTTGTAAAAGGAAATCTTAATAAAATATAAACTATTCTGATTACTTCTGGTTCTTAAAATAGAACAACATTGTCATCTGCCACATGACAGATTTTGTGATGAAGGAATGTGCCTGAATTAAAACATTCAAACACTGAGATTCCTGGAGTTTTTCAGATATCGAACAGCCCTCACAGTTTTCTCCATGAATGAAGTAAAGTCCCGGAGGATGAGATGGGTGCTGATTTTCTCTATCCATTTTTTATTTGACTTCAGTTTTGCAAAAAGTGTGCTCTGGGTAGCTGGGTCTGGCATGATCACTGCATCAGGATTTTTCACCTATGACAAAGAAAATGAAAATACATTGGTTATAATACTATAAAATGTTCTTGATGGAAAGGATCTGCCTTTATGCATGTGAAAAATGCAAAAGATGCTTACAAGAAAGCACATGCTTTTCTTTGCTGTACTATTGGGTCAGCAGATAGTCTGACGGGGCTATATAACTTTATTTAGCCCCACTGTCATCTATGGTACTTGAGTTTCATTTGTAGCTGGTACTACTTGTGCTAGGGAATCTTTTTTGGAATCTGACTATATGGCCTTATCTATACCACAAAATAAAATGGTGTTTGAACGTAATTGTAAACAGTTGAGTTAGACACGTGATGCTAAATTGTCCAGGACAATCAATATATCCACCAACTGTGTGGCTAGCTGACAAGATTTGTCCTGATCTATACTGACCACTAAGCCTCATGCCATCTAACTTTGTTGTTCACAGTCATGTTCAAATGCAGTCAAATTCTGTAGTAGAGATAGGGTAAAATTTTCAAAAGTGCCTAAGGGGTATGTCTACACTTGAGATTTTACAGTGGAGCAGCTGCAAGCTGTGTGTGTAGCTGCACTAAGCCCATGGGAGAGAGTTCTCCTGTCAGCTTAACTATTCCAGCACCCGTGAGTGGCAGGAGCTATGTCAGCTGGAGAAGCTCTTCCACTGACAAAGTGCTGTCCACACCGGCACTTATGTCGGTGTAACTTATGTCACTTGGGAATGTTTACTCACACATCAGAGGGACATTAATTATGCCAGCATAAGCTGTAGTGTAGACATAGCTTGAGTCCTGTTTTCAAAAGTACTTAGACACTTAACAGCCTAAGTCCTATTGACTTTCAATGAGACTGAAGCTCTTAAGTGCCTAAGGCACTTCTGAAAATGGGACTCAGGTGCTTTTGAAATTTTTACCTGAGTTCTAGGTGGTTCATAAAGTACAAATCCTTGCAGCCTTCTCTCAGGAGTCAGGCTACCATCTAAGAAATGCTGAAAGCAGTGTACTGTAAGCTGGAACATCTCTTTTTAAATTTTAATTGAATTGTGTAAAAAATGCATGTCCTTTTCATTAAAATCACTTGAAGGGGTGGATTCTGAGCACACACCTCTGTGCGTGCATCTCTGATTCCTTGCTGCATACTGCAGAGTTCTGTGTGGAGGATCTCCGCAGAACCACAAAGGAATATGGGCATGCTGACATGGCAATGGTTCTATGGATCTACTTGACCACAAACTAACAACAGGTGAACAATAGGTTATGTCCCGAAGTCCTCCCCATACTCAGTAGCAGCTAGGGCAGTTTGGCTGTATGGGTGGCCCAGGTCCCACTTCCTAATTGGGAAGGAAGACTCTATTTCTACTCCCCAGGATCTCTCATTGTTCCTACAGGCACAGGTTTTACTTGTGAGCTTTTTATTAGGCATTATGTTTAGTTCCAGCCAGTTCAATCAGTTTCTCACTTTCATGAAGGCTAAAGTCTCACTGAGTTCATCCAGTTATAGAGCAACACAGACAATTGCCACAAATCAATGTTTGCAATATATACAGGTGAAATCAATGGTCCATTATCTTTTCACAACAAGACTATTATTCTAGGTTATCACTGTGTGGAAAAAGTTCAGCTCCCATTCATCTAAAAATGATGAAAATAAATATAATACAAAATGTATTTTATATATATACAAATGGCTTTTCGAGGCATTGTAAAACACCTTGTAGGAGATAATGGCCTACAGTTTCCATAATTCTTGATCCTGCACCCTCACTCACCTAAGTAGTTCTTCACCCGGTAGTTCCACTGACTACAAAGAATCTATTCACATGAAGAGCTATTAGTGCAAGTAAGAATTACAGGAATGGAGTGAATTTTAAAGAGTTCCATTTCAAAGAATTGCAAAACATACAAGCACAGCTAGTGTGTCCTTTCAAGGTATTGCAAAACATCCAGAACAGCTATTAGAGCTGAATAGCATTTAATTTTCTGAGTCCAAAAATATTCAGGCTTTTGTAAAATGTTAAGGCGTTATCAAATGTGATGCAAAAAGCAAGTGTTTCTCTGTAGGTGGCACTTGTTATTCAGCCCAAGTCATTAACCTATAGGTTGTGTTTATCAGCAATTCTATAACTTGGATGTTTGATTTTAAACTAAAAATTTTTAATCATACCATACGATCCTGCATGAAAGCTTGCTTTTATGAGATTTTAAATGTTTATATTGCTTATTAAAGGTATTCTCTAGTCTTTCTCTGGGTCACTTTAAGAGTATTTGTTTTTTACCTCAGTGGGAGTTTTGGATGTGAAAAGACTGCATGATTGAGTCCTAATTCTACAACTACTAGGGAAAAAATTAACAGAAAGCAGATTCTCTTTGTCACCAATCCAGCATCTACTTTTTTGTGTAATTTGCAAAATAATTTGGCACATTTACTTGCTAGAGCTGGTGTGCAAATTAGAGATAACAATAAGCTGTAGAAATAACAATCTAATTGTCAGAAAATATTTGTAAAATCTAATTTACCATTGATATCCTTTCTGTATATATCCTTTCTGTATATATACCATTGATATCCTTTTTATATATTGAGAACATGGATTTGTGGAGCCAGTCTGCTTCCATTGTAACAAATGGGATCACTATGTGTCTCATGTTATGTTTCAGAGCATTATATTTCTGACTCCTTTTCAAATCAAAGTCAAAACAATTATGTATGGGTAAACATAAAAATAACTCACCATCTGCCTCACAGTATTTGCCAGATGCTTTGTACCATAACATATGGATTCCACTTTTTGCTTTTCACTAATAAATGTTTCTCGTACGTATTCCAGGTAGGTCTGAAATGTAAAAAGTCCACTGGAGATTCCGCTCAAGCATTTTTCCTAAAATGAGAGAAGGGTAAGGAAATTACTTATTGCAGAAAAAATTATTTGATGACAATATTGTTTCTATGTATCAGTTAACTAGCTAATGTTTATCCAATGCTTCAGTGAGCTTCTGATAAGGCCTTATGTGTTGGGTTATTAATTTATTATAAAACTTATTGATTCCTTGCCTCATTGAATCCAGAGAGTAGACATCCATCTTCCTCTGTGATCTTGGGGAGGTTCAGATTGTTTTGGGCAAGCATCTCCATACTGTTGTCACACACAGTAAATTTCTCACACATCTGGGAATAGACACAAAGATTTTATTATACCTTTATCACATTACCATTTTCCAGGCAAAAGGCACTGTATAACTATGTCAGTAGAAAGGCCTTATGCATTACTGAAATCTCCACAAAAATGTTTTTTTTAATCAGCTTTTTAAATTATTTTGCAGAATAATCGAATATGTTGTCCTAACTAATTAGAAATCACTGTTACATTTTCTCAAGTATTAGAGGGGTAGCTGTGTTAGTCTGTATCCACAAAAACAACGAGGAGTCCAGTGGCACCTTAAAAACTAAGATTTATTTGGGCATAATTTGGGCATTAATTGTTACATTTTCTATGCTTTTCCCATCAGAAACAATTTGCTGTAGTCTGTCTGATACACAGCATGGATACACTAATGCAGATTGGTATGCTTTCTAAGATGCATGTCTCAAATATTTGCTCCTTTAGAAGTCAGGAGACTGCATGTCCTGTAAAGAAAAATGCCCTGGGAGGCTGTGGATTGTGCCTGCCTACACTCACTCCACTTTTGACAAATATCTTCATGGCCCCATGAGCTTTTCAGGGCTAAGAGACATTCACTTCCATGCTATCTTATAAGCCCCCCCAGCCCAATCAGACAGAGAGGTGGCCAATTCCATGGCCAAGCTCAAGACAAATGACAACATGAGCCCACATAAAACAGCTGTAGGGAAGGGGAGGCATAAAACAACAGATAGTCCCGTTTGCTGTTAAAACCTGCCAAGTGCAGCAAAGAGTCGACCAACTCAGGTTGGGATCCCAGTCCTAGCTGCTTCCGTCTATTACCCACCTCATCCTTCAGCTTGACCGCTTGGCTGTGCAGCAGCCACGCCAGGGACTCGCAATCGGGCAGCGAGGGACTTCTGGCAAGCAAGTCCGAGGGATCAACAAGTTCCTCTTCCCCGGAGGAATCCGGGAGAGGGACAGCTCTGGTCCCGAGGAGCAGTGTCGCTGCCAAGAGAAAGCCTGAGAAGAGGAAATAGACAAGGGAGCGGAGTGAAATCCTGCCGGTTAAATTGCACACACTGTCAAAAAGACAGCGGGAGAGCTTAGCTCACTCCGCTGCTGAGCGACTGTGTTACTTACATCCCCGAAGATAATTCATTTCCTTCTCTTTCCCCCCCCCCTTTGCTCTTTCAAAATAGTTGCTGGCCAGAGGGCTGGAGGGCTGAATGAGATGAAGGAATCCCTGATTTTGGGCATATTTATATTCATTGCCACTGGTCACTGGGAAAATCCCGTATTAGAAACTTTTTTTTGGTCTTTTGTTGTAATGAAAACTGCTATTTGGTTTCTAATGAAAGGGAGGTATAGGATACTATTGTGAAACACTTCAGGAAACTGAGCTCACTATATTAGCGAATTAAGGATGGAAAAATAGTAATAGGACAGAAACCCCCCTGCAGTATGTTCTGGACTACAGTAAATGACTCAAGCAGAAGGCTTCCACCTCTTGCCCCGGATACTCCTTTCACACCATCTTACTTGGCATTAAACCAAGGCTGCAGCTATCCCAAGAAACAAATGCATTCTTGAGAGAAAACAGACATTTAATAATTATTATGCCAGGTGCAGCAGAAGCAGTCATCAGGAGAGCCCTTATAAGGGAAAGGAAACATAATTTAATCCCCTAAATAATTGGTAGACCATTCAGAACAAATTACAACTCATAAAAATATACAAATAAAAAAAAGACTGTAATTCTCAAAAGGGTGAATTGGATGGTAGATGATGGACAGCAGTGAGTATCAGTTACTGTTAATTATTTTAACAGAATCCAGTAGTGTGGTAGGCACATCAAAGTACATCTTGGCCTGGTATAAATGAGAAAATTGTGCTAGTTTAACTAAATGACTTGATAAATTGATTTAAATTGGTTCAGTCTAGTGTGTGGATACTCTTATTTGGGTTAAAGAGTGCCTTATAATAAACTGATTTTAGCTAAATCAGTTTCTAAATAGATTTGTTGAAATGTATACAGTTTTTTCATGTGGACAAGACCATAAAAACACGTTTCCTTCACTAAAGACTTGCATTCTAATTCTAATCATGATATGACAAGATGGAGAATGGGGGAGAAGAATATGTGGTAAGGAAGGAGCAAGGTGACAGCAGTAAGATTACATGGTTAATGTGTTTGGATGTCTGCACAGCTTGTGCAGATTATCAATTTATTATTAGTAAAATATAGGGCTGTCAATTAATAGCAGTTAATTCACACAATTAACTCAAAAAGATTTAAGAAATTAATCTCAATTAATCACACTTTTAATTGCACTGTTAAATAATAGAATACCAATTTAAATTTACTAAATATCTTTGGATGTTTTTCTATTTTTTCAAATATATTGATTTCTATTACAACATAGAATACAAAGTGTACAGTGCTCACTTTGTATTATTATTTTTGATAAACAAAAGAAATACTATTTTTCAATTCACCTCATACAAGTACTTTAGTGCAATCTTTTTATTATGAAAGTGTAATTTACAAATATAGATTTTTTTTTACATAACTGCACTCAAAAACAAAACAATGTAAATCTTTAGAGCCTACAAATCCACTGAGTCCTACTTCTTGTTCAGCCAATCGCTCAGAAAAACAAGTTTGTTTACATTTACGGGAGATAATGCTGTCTGCTTATTATTTACAATGTCACCTGAAAGTGAGAACAGGCATTTGCATGGCACTTTTGTAGCCAGTATTGCAACGTATTTATGTGCCAGATATGCTAAACATTCGTATGCCCCTTCATGCTTTGGCCACCATTCCAGAGGACATGCTTCCATGTTGATGATGCTCGTTAAAAAGCAATGTGTTAATTAAATTTGTGACTGAACTCCTTGGGGGAGAGTTGCATGTCTCCTGCTGTTTTACCTGCATTCTTCCATATATTTCATCTTATAGCAGTCTTGGATAATGACCCTGCACATGTTTTTCATTTTAAGAACACTTTCACTGCATATTTGACAAAACACAAAGAAGGTACCACTGTGAGATTTCCAGGGGTGAAAGTAACTGAGGACACTTAGCAGTACGGGGGTGGGGTGGGGAAGGTGTTGGCTCTGGCCCCTGGAAGGGGTGGGGCCTCGGGTGGAAGGGGCGGGGCTGGGGGAGTCAGCATCCCCCAGCCAGCCCTTGGCCAATGCTGCCCGGGGCTCCTGTGTTGATTTAAAGGGCCCAGAGCTCTGGACGCCACAGCTGCAGTAACGGCAGTGGCGTCCGGAGCTCCGGGCCCTTTTAAATCACCGGCCCTAGGACAGCTGCTCCCTTTGCCCCCCCTGCCTGTCAGCAGCCGGGGAGTGCAAAAGGGACAGGGACGTTAAAACGCTGCAGGGTCCTTTGCTGCGGCAGCGCTTTAACATTGCTGCCCCTTTCCCCCACCCCCGTCGGCGGCCCTGCCGGTACGGACCCTACAGGGGAGGCAAAAGGGGCAGGGACATAAAGTGCTGCCACGGCAGTGCTTTAATGTGGGCTGGGTATGGGCCGGTGCGGGTACGGAGTACTGGCCTGTACCAGCTCACTTTCACCCCTGGAGATTTCTAAAGATAGCTATAGCACTCGACCCAAGGTTTAAGAATCTGAAGTGCCTTCCAAAATCTGAGAGGGAGGAGGTGTGGAACATGCTTTCAGAAGAGTTAAAAGAGCATCACTCCGATGCGGAAACTTCAGAACCCAAACCACCAAAAAAGAAAATCAGCCTTCTGCTGGTGGCATCTGACTTAGATGATGAAAGTGACCATGCGTCAGTCTGCACTGCTTTGGATCATTATCGAGCAGATCCTGTCATCAGTATGGACACATGTCGTCTGGAATGGTAGTTGAAGATGAAGGGACATATGAATCTTTAGCACATCTGGCACATAAATATCTTGCAATGTTGGCTTCAACAGTGCCATGCAAACATCTGTTCTCACTTTCAGGTGACATTGTAAAGAAGAGGGCAGCATAATCTCCTGTAAATGTAAACAAACTTGTTTGTCTTAGCGATTGGCTGAACAAGAAGTACATCTGAATGGACTTGTAGGCTCTAAAGTTTTATATTGTTTTATTTTTGAGTGCAGTTATTTTTGTGTACATAATCCTACATTTGTAAGTTCAACTTTCATTATAAAGATATTGCACTACAGTACTTGTATGAGGTGAATTTCTTTTGTTTCTTACAGTGCAAATATTTGTAATCAAAAATAATAATATAAAGTGAGCACTGTACACTTTGTATTCTGTTTGTAATTGAAATCAATATATTTGAAAATGTAGAAAATATCTAAAAATATTTAAATGAATGGTATTCTATTCTTGTTTAACAGTGCAATTCATTGTGAGATTAATCATGATTAATTTTTTTAATTGTTTGACAGCCCTAATAAAATATTAATTTACTTTCTATATGTATCATGGGAGAAGTGAGTGTTAAGGAGGAACAATGCTTCCCTTTTCTTCCGAACACATTCAGCTGTTCTTACAAAAAATGCTACAATATTTAATGCGTCATACTGGCAATTTATAGGAAAGTGCATTGTAGTAATTGTACGTAATTTGCTGCAGTGTGGAAATGTGGTCAACAACCCCCTTGTCACATAGTGCAGAGACCACCAAACCCATTTTATTTGACCATAAATCTGATCGGAGCCATTTTAACTCTGTAGATGAGAAGCCAGAGCAAAGACCTTCTGTAGCACAAAGCCCTCTGATACCCCCTTTATGCATATCAGAGCATTAATTTCATATGATCAATCCATATATTTAAATGTAACACTGACATTAGATAATCTAATCTAATGTATCAAAACATTAGAACCAGATCAAACCAATGGCCATCTAGTATTCTCCCTCTGAGACTGGCCAATTCAGAGGAAGGCATAAAACACACACAGCCACAGGTGTTGACAGTTATGCCTAAGAGGAAAGTTTCTTACTAATCACAGACAGTAAGTGGTTGATATGAAGCCTGGAAGTTGAGATCCCTTATATATACTTTTTGTCCTACCTAGTGAAATTGCAGGTATTCTTATTATTCATATAAAAATCTAATTTTTTTAGAATTATTTTAAGCATTTTTCTTCATTACTATCTTACGGCAAGGAGTTTAGAAGATTAATTTTGTATAACATGATCATTGTTTGCAGTGTTGTTGTAACCATGTCGGTCCCAGGCTATTGAAGAAAGACAAGATGGGTGAGGTAGTATCTGTTATTGGACCAACTTCTCTTGGTGAGAGAGACAAGTTTTAGATCTGGGAAACTTAGGGCTTGTCTTCATGTACCATGCTACAGAAGTGTAGCTGCGCCACTGCAGTGCTTTAGTGAAGACGCTACTATACTGATGGGAGAACTTCTCATGTCAGTATAGTTAATACACCTCCCCATGAGGCGGAGGAGCTTCTCCCATCGACGTAGCGCTGTTTACATGGGGGATTAAGTTGATATAACTACGTCGCTCAGGGGTGTGGATTTTTCATACTCCTGAGCGACATAGTTGATGTAGGTCTGTAGTGTAGACATGGCCTCAGAGTGTCACGACTAAATACAGGGTGGAAAATATTGTTTAGTGTAAATAGTTAACACATATTTCAAGGGACCAGTCCAGGTGAAATGGAGGCCATCTGTTATCCGTACAGTAGAACATAACACCTATAGCACCTACATGTTCATATGATTAAAAACTCCGTAAGGGTGGGATTTTCAAAAGTACTCATTGTTGGTCTTACTCATCTCCGGTGCAATCAATGGGAGTTCTACCATTAATTTAAATGGCTGCAAAGGTAGGCCAATACTAAGAGCTTTTAAAAACCATACCCTAATCCCCCCTGCCCTTTTTAACTATTGATGTTCACAAAGGTAACTCTGAATACAAATGTTGTTTTCATAAGGATGAGGGGAAGTGTGGGTTACTCTCAAGTTTGCTACCCTCAGCGGAAATGGTAATACCACTGGAAAATTCTGAAGAATGCTGAGGTGTAGGAATCAGAGAATGTCAGCTGCCAGATGCATGCTTAGGCCTGGTCTACACTGGGGCGGGTGTGTGTGTGTGGGGAATCGATCTAAGATATGCAACTTCAGCTACGAGAATAGCGTAGCTGAAGTCGACATATCTTAGATCGACTTAGAATTACTTACTTCGCGTCCTCGCGGCGCAGGATCGACGGCCACGGCCCCCCCTGTCGACTTTGCTTCAGCCTCTCGCCGAGCTGGAGTTCAGCAGTCTACAGAAGAGCGATCGGGGATAGATTTATCCCGTCTACACTACACGCGATAAATCGATCTCCGATAGATCAATCGTTACCCGCCGATCTGGCGGCTAGTGTAGACGTACCCTTAGAAGAAGCTCAAACAAGGGTGGAGAAGGAAAACAATGCTAATGTCAGCAAAAGAAGGGTGTCTGCTAAATGAGTAAAATAAATGGATAAATAACTGGCATTTCTGTATAGAAAAGAAATGTTTGAATAAAGATTTGAATAACTACTGCTAGAGCTCCTATATATTCCACTCTTCTTTATTTACATTCTTGTTTTTAAAAATCTCCAATATTCTACAGTAATAATCCAAACCACTACAGTTTGGGATGTGCTTATTGCAGTATTTGAGACTATTACTCTAGGATACTACAGTACTTTTAATAAACGTAGGAATGCTACTAAGCATGTAGTTTTGTGCTTCTATAGAGAAATCTTTTCAGAGTGTGGAAGAGAACCTCCATCATTTGTAGCCCATTAAAATTGGGATCAGAATAAAGAATGAACAAATGGCATCTACATGACTGACCATCTCTTGAGAAGGAATTTAAGCCAATTTCACGGACATAGTTTTGGTTTATATTCTCACATGGTTTCCCCAGCATTTATACAGGACTCCTGTGAATATTAAATTAGGGGGTCCTTGCACCCTCAACAAGACAAGCTTGTTTCTACTGAGGAGCCTTTGTGCTTACAATCCCTGAAGTTGCAGGTCCTGTTGGTGCCAGAGCGGATTCTCTTCCTCAGTCTTCTGAGGATCCCTGGAAGCTAAATATGATAACCTCAGCCAGAATCTGCCGCCATAAAAAAAAAAAAAGAGATTCAAGAACTGAGAGAATTTCCACTCCCAAGTATTTCCAAATAAATCTCCATTGGCTCTATTGGGTGCTGTTGAATGAGGTAGCATTAAACCAAGGTGCCTTGTGACACAGCTGAAGTAAACAGGTCCTTTACTGTCCTGTATTAGCACAGTTCATAGCCAGAGGGATTTCTTCATTTGAAAATGTACACCAAAGGATTCCTTTTCATTAAGAGAAGTCATTTTGCTGCATTGCAGTTTACTTGTTGGTTATTTGCCAGTTCTCAGGGGAACTGCAGAGACATTTGGGATTTTTGCATGAAAAGCGCTGGGGAGTGAACATTTTTCTCCCCTGGTGGCACATACTCATCATTTTAAAACCACAGACCCAGTGAAAGGCAGTCAGAAATTTACTCTCTGAGCACCTCAGCTAGCTCCATGTGCAAAGAGTTTGGATTCTCTTGCTTGCCTATGTCTGGATGGTGGTGTTATGAGAGAAGGCTTTAGTTTGGGAGAGAAGTCCTTGGTCATCTTAAAGTTTGTGCGTTGGCTTTCCAGATTTCCCTGCTTACTCAAGAGGAGAATTTATGTCACTCGCTCTTCTGGACAAGCTCTGTGTTCCCCATGAGCCAATCCTGTTTTGTAGACTGCGGTAGATGAAAAAAGGCCATAGAGGCAACTACTCTCAAGGAATGTCGGAACACTCGGCAATTTAAACAGACAGAGCTTTGTAATGGATGTGCCTCTCAAATCAAAGTTATCACAAAATCAGAGAAGGAGAGTGTGTAAGGGATGGTAGATACCTTTTTGTAGCCTCTCAGGCTACAAAGTGCTTTCTAGTGCCAGGCTGATCAAGTGGTAATCAGTGTGTTTCAACAGTGAAAATGACTGTACCACTTGTCACGGAGACTAGGTCCACAGTGGGAGCAAGTTTTGGCAGCACAGTTATATCTACACTAGGGCTTTGCCCAGCACAGGTCAGGGCTCACACTTCTTCACAACCCCTGTCCAATCTAGCTATGCCAGTGTCACAGGGTCGGTGCTCCTCTGCTTCTTTTCCACCTGCACCCTGCGTTTAGGCTGGTATAGTAAAGAGACTTCCACACCTTCTTTTGCTGGATCACCCAAGTGTCTTTATTTACAGCGTTCGTGCAGTTCCCCAGTCTCCCAACAGCTAGCGCCCCACAGACCCTCCCCTGGGTTTCCTCCCTTTGAGGCTTCCGCCTTCGGTAAGGAGACAGTGATACTACCCTCCTGTCTCTTCCCAGTCTAGCCTCCTCTGAGGTTTGTTCAGGGTTTTTATAGCCCTCCTGTGCCTCAGCCCAGCTGTCGGCACTCAGCTCAGCATGTTCCTCTGAGCCAGCCCTGATTGGGGCTTGCAGCTGGGCTCCCTGCTGAGTACCTGTGTCTCTACCCTGGCCACCTGGCCAGAGAGCAGACCACAGCCAGCATTTTGGCAGGGCTTTAAAGGGGGTTTTACCCCTGCCCTGCCACAGCTAGCAACAATTTTTAAGGTAGACTTGGCCTGATGGTTACAATTACACATCATGCGTCTATGAAGAATGAGAAAACTAAGCAACCAGGCAGCATGATGGCAGAAGAAATTCAATGGGCAGATCCTTAGCTGATGCAAATAGGCAGAGCTCCATTCATTAGGTAACTGGTTCAAATTCAGTCCAGGTCAGTACTGACCGAAGCTGATAACATCTGATGACTATTAAGTGATTTACAGTATGCAAAATGAGTTAATGGTTGCTGTCTAACTCTTAGTGACAGGTATCCATATAGCCAAAGTATAATAATAATTGGTGCCCTTGACAGAGGCTAACACTGGGATGGGCAATAGAGATAATTTAATCTCCTCACCTATGCAGGTGGTCATTCCAGGATAATATTTGTGCACATTGGCTGAGCAGCACAGCAATCTCCAGGTCTGTCAATCTTTTTCAAGATTATGAAATTCACACACTTCTTAAATACCTGCCTCTAAGATGCAGTGTTATTATAACTCTTTTATATTTGCTATCTGGGTACCTGCTTTATACCCTAGTATTCAGTGTTGACATTTTTGGCTTATTCATAATGACTATAAGATCACACTGAGTCATAAGGCTTGTTTGTCAAAAGGTCCCATTTTTTTTGAGAATTGCGCATGAATAGTGATTTGTCTAGTTTCCACAGGAAGTAAGCCCATCATTTCCAAAGCAACAACTCCGTTTAAAATACTCTGACTTCAAGTTTCACTTGTCTTTGAGAAACTTTTCAGTTTCTTCTTGGGATTGCTTTGTAAATGTAAAGTGTTCTGAAAATTTGTGACAAAGAGAAGTTGGGAGGGCGAATGTTGAGATGAAAGAAAAACAAGGACAATGCAATCAATATAAATGCGGGCGATAAAGAAGTTCTTCTCAGAACAGTAAGCATTTTTTATTGAGAAGACAATTAGGTTTTTTATTATGTATACTTTTATATAACATTTTACATATAAGTGGCACTTTACAAAAGGCCAAGCTCTCTTCCCCCAAAGAGCTTACTCGAATCGAAAAGAATATAAAGAGCTTAAAAATATGTGCATTCACAGGCACTTCTAAGCACTGTGATTTCACTCTTGAGTATTTTCACTGGATCCACTGCATTCAGAGTTGCAGCTTCCCTTTGCTGCCCACACACTAATTCATTTCTATATAAAATGCATTTTTCCTAAATTCCCCAGGTGTTTAGTGCTTTATAAGCTTCAGTTTGTTTGTGCCATCTTGATTTTGACGCAGTCATACTTCCTTTGGGGCATCCACCTCTTACAAGTGTATGTGTATCAGTCAATAGTTCTTCTTAATCGCCTTTTTTTTTTCCTTAAAGGAATGCTCACCTAACTTTCCTAACCCTTCTACCTGGCTATAATTCCTATGTCCATTTTACATCCTAATTACACTGTTTGCAACTTTTCCACTTACAGAATACGCTTGCTGAGTTGCCATCAAATGGCACCTGTACAATCTGTGTCTAGTGATGTCACCAGTTTTATTCACATAGAGCTCGATCCCCTGCCTTTGAAGTCAATGGGAGTTTTGCCACTGACTTCAAAAGTAGAAGAATCAGCTCCGTAGAACGTGAGCCAAAGCTCACTGAGGTTAATGGGAATGTCCCTATTCAATGAACTTTGCATCATCCTGCAGTGCAAGACTTTATTTCCCATTTCCTTCTCTTGTTTGCTTTTATAATGTCTTTCTTATTGTTATTTCAGCCCTTTCTGGGAAAGGGAATTATTGTACAAGACATCAATATAAGCAGGAATACATATGCAGATTGCACTGCAAATTCAAGTTACAACAAAGAAATGTGATTTTTTTAAAATTATCCTTGCAGTTTTAAACCTATAGCTGTATGGATATATGTATAGCTGGATGATCCCCTCTAGTTTCTTATAAGAGAAAACCGTTCAAATAAACTTTAGCACCTTCCTATATAAAACCACAAATATGATTCATATAACTAGCAGACAGAAACAGGGAGGCCAATGTCCTCATGAATTACATTCTAATTGAAAGGTCAACAGAGACCAACCAGATCTACAAGATCTATGTCCTCAATTAACACAGGCAATGGCTTTATTCTTAATCCCTGATAATGTTGGTTTTATCCCACTACTATAGTTCCATTATGTTTTTCTCAATTAAATCCTCTTGCTCTGTTTACTGTGGTTTAGTTGTACTTTTTGGAAAATGTTACCATCCTTTAAGCTTCCCATTTTATGAATCCTGTATTCACAATCTCATCTAGATCCATTTTAATTACCACTTTATTGGATATGAACTTCTTTATATATATAAAATCTTGGTTTCATTGGTTTTTACCAAATTCCCATTAATAAATAACTTTTATTAGGTACTATAAGCTCCTAATCAGGTTATTCAAGTCTCTTGCAATTCAGTCTCTCTCGGTCTTTACTAATGACCAGCCTTTATAATTTCATGCCATCTGTAATGCAATGTTGTTGTAGCCATGTAGGTCCCAGGATATTAGAGTGAGTGTCAAGGTGATATCTTTTATTAGATCAATTTCTGTTGCTGAGAGAGACAAGCTTTCTGCAATGTCATATATTGTTTAGTCCCCTTCCAGGTCATTGGTGTGTCTTGTATTTATTTATTTGGCTTAGTTCTTCTTTTTCTGAATAGTACTGAGAATAGAAGCTAGGATATAATGAGGGCTGTTTTTATCCATCATATACAAAATGACACAGACTCCCTGTTTCTGCATAGAAAAGGTTTTGTGGATATGAAAAATGCAGAGTACCACAGAAAGCTCTTTTGTGATGTCATGTCTAACAACATTGCAGTAGTGAACATCTATCAGACTTTGTTTCTTTATCCAGTGGTGGGATGTGGGAAGATGGTTAATATCAAATTATGATGATGAAATTATTATGATAACTTCATATCATATCTCGGTAACTAGGAATGTAGACTGTCAGCCAAAAGATTTATTTTTTACATACGATATAAAATGGTCATGCTGCTTCTTTTAAGATATAGAGCCAGGGCTGGTCTTAGCATGAGGCGAACTGAGGCGGCCGCCTCAGGTGCCAGACTGTGGGGGAGCGCCAATAGGACCCAGACTGTAGAAAATTGTGTCTGCTGCTGGTGCATATGTATTCTCTCTGCTCTAGATGCACAGAGATGGTGGAGTGCTGTGCTGGAGGAAGGAGGGCACAAGAGACATAACAGGCAGGCAGGAGAAAAGGTGAGAGGGAATAACAGAAAGCAGCAGGAGCTGCAGGGAGAGAGAGGAGGAGGAGGAGTCTCTTATGTACCTCTCTAGCACCCCCAGGAGCCTGGACTGATTAACACCAGCTTCTCAGGGAGCTTCCTGTTTCCTGCTGCTTCCCTGAACCCACTTGAGGAGAACAGGCAGACAATTGAAGTAGTAGGACCCAGTTAGGCCCTTAAGATGCTGATATCTTCCCTCAATCAGGCCCTGCTACTGGCCTGCTTATTTGTCCCCCTCAATTGAGTGTGGAGAGCCGCTATAGCTGGCACAGAACAGCAGTCATGAGTGAAAAAAGAAAACGCCCACCTGGGGCAGCATTCAGAAAAAGAAAGAAAGCAAAGGAAGCTTTTCTATCTAAGCAGGAAGGAGCTCTCCTGAGATACATAGACTCAAATGTTCACAGTGAATCTTCCGGCCCCAGTGAGGATGTGAGTGGTGAGGAGATGCCTGATTTTCCAGTTAGTCAGAGTGCAGGTGACCTGGCAGCTACTGCCCCATCCATATCTCCATCTCAAATGGATGTAACCATGCACATTCCTGAAGAAAAGTGTAGATCAGAGAAG
Organism: Trachemys scripta elegans; assembly: GCF_013100865.1. Taxonomy (NCBI): domain Eukaryota; kingdom Metazoa; phylum Chordata; order Testudines; family Emydidae; genus Trachemys; species Trachemys scripta. The sequence continues at coordinate 57,807,609 of NC_048299.1, read as the reverse complement.
AGTCTGGTGGAGGCGCAAGAAACAGCTACTGCTGAGTTTAGTTCCTTAAGTCTAGATGATCCAGGACTGTGGACCCGCTTGAGAAGTAGACTGAGGGACTTCCTTGCACTGCATGGGCCACAGCAAGTGAAAAACTTCATGTTCCCCAAAGACAATGAAAATAAAAGTTTCCATCCAATACATTACTGACGTGAAATCCCCAATGGCGACAAAGTGGAGAGGCCATGGCTTACGTACTCAAAAACCCAGAATGCTGCATACTGTTTTTGTTGCAAACTCTTCCAGTCTAGTGTTCCAGCCACATTGGGCTCTACAGGAACAAAGGACTGGAAAAATCTGGCTAGAAATCTGGCATGCCATGAGAACGCAGCAAATCACCAGAGAACATTCCATAGGTGGAAAGAGCTTGAAATGAGACTAAGGTTAAAGGCCACATAGATGATCAGCTTCAAGAGAAGATTGCATCAGAGTCTCTTTGATGGTAAAATGTTCTGAAAAGGCTCATTGCCATTGTGAGAATGCTTGCTACCCAAAACCTAGCATAGCGTGGAACTTCAGATCAGCTGTATGTACCAAACAATGGAAACTTCCTTAAAATTGTGGAGCTGATGGCTGAGTTTGATGCTGTACTCCATCTAAGAAGAGTCACCACCCAAGAAATGTACACACACCACTATATTGGAAAAACAATTCAAAATAAGAATATACAGTTACTGGCAACAAAAGTCAAACAGAAGATTGTGGCAGATCTGAAGTCAGTAAGATATTACTCTGTTATTCTGGACTGCACACCTGACATCAGCCACACGGAACAAATGACTTTAATGGTGCGTTTTGTAACAACAACAGAACCTAGTGAAAATGTCCCTGCAATGGTGACTGTCAGAGAGCATTTTCTAGAATTTATTGACATTGATGATACTACAGGAGTTGGTGTGACAAATGTGCTTCTTAAAAAGCTGGAAGATATGGGAATTGCGATAGGTGACATGAGAGGTCAGGGCTACGATAATGGTGCCAACACGAGAGGAAAGAACAGAGGAGTGCAGACATGAATCCGAGAGTTAAACCCTCCAGCTTTTTTTGTCCCATGCAGGTCTCATTCATTGAACTTGGTGGTCAGTGATGTAGCATCAGCTTCTACTGAAGCTGCTGAATTTTTTAATGTAATTCAAAGCATCTGTGTATTTTTCTCTGCATCAACTCATCAATGGCAAATTTTGAAGCAACATCTGGGAACATCCTCTCTGACACTGAAACCACTGAGTGCCACATGATGGAAAAGTTGAGTGGAGGCGATAAAGCCTATCAAACATCAAATTGGGAAGATAGATAATGCCATAGTTGCCATTATGGAGGATAATGCTCTGACAGGAACTGTTCATAGGAGAACAGTGGCATTTCAGCAGGATCAACTCCAAAGACTGTTCTAGAATATATGTGCACAAATAAGATGACCACCCTCTTTCCAAATGCTTTTGTTGCTCTGCGCATACTTCTAACACTTCCTGTAACAGTTGCCAGTGGAGAACGCAGTTTCTCCAAGCTGAAGTTAATAAAAACACAGCTACGCTCCACAGTGACACAGGAGAGGCTGGTCGGCCTTGCAACCATCTCAATGGCGCATGAACTGGCCCAGACTGTGGACCTTCAGGAAGCAGTTGAAATCTTTGCAACCAAGAAGGCACAGAAAGCACCACTTTGATTATTCAAACAGATAAAAATGCCGGTGTTTACTATGCAGACAAGAAAAGTTACATTTGCTGTTCAGGCATTTGAAAGTTAAGTGTTACTTAAAATTTTTGAACAAGGCATTTTCAGTTGTTAGTTCTCCTTTATTGGGGTAGGTAGCAGAGCAGTACCATGAGAGGAGTAGAACAGGAAGAAGGCAGAATTGAGGCCTTTCAAAGTTTTGGCCCAAGCGAGCAGGCATGGGGGCGTCATTTGAGGTCCCCGCCTCAGGTGCCAAAATGTTGTGGGCTGGCCCTGTATAGAGCAGTAATAACCAACAACAATGGATTAAATTCAGCCCTGGTAAAATGGGGTACAACTCCATTGCATCAAGCAGAGGCACTATCTGAGTGAGCTTTAGCTATTAAAAGCATAATTTTGGTAGATAATATTTTGCAGGCTGTGGATACCTGTTGAGGATTTGTGTTATAGAATTTTGGGGGAGAAATATTGTTTAAAAACAACTGATATACATAACTGAAAAACAGTTTATTTGCATGATGTTTTTATTGTTGTTTACATGAATCCAATGCCGTCATGATGTTATGATTGCGGAGGAGTTACTGGGGCTCTTGTCATTGCCATTGTACAATTGGCCTCCGAATGTTGCTTATGAATCATGAAATTGATTATCACCTCTCTGAGGCTGTGATGTGAGACTTATCTTTCTGTCTGTCTTCTCCATGACAGTAAGTGCCTGGTACAGACTTGCTATTCCCCTTGGGAAGTGGCTTCTTGGTTGGTTATCTCTGGCTCCAAGGAAGGTCTCACTGTTGGTGGGGAAATGTCTAGAGTAATATATTCTCCCTATTTTGGTAAATTCGTGTATTTTTAACTGAATTTTGTATATAGTGCTTAGATTCTAAAGCGATCAGAGCTTTATAAATGTGTCCAGTGTAATAACATGGTGATAATAGGTTCTGCGGGAAGTTATATTGGTAGCTGTCATGCTTCACTCTTGGTTACTACTGAATCAAGGCCACAACATGGGTTTAGATTACCTTATAGAAGGGTGGTCTTGTGAACAGAGCACTGGTTTTGGAGTTGAGATCTGGGTTCAGTTCTGGACTCAAACTCAGACTTCGTGTATAAACTTGGGCATGTCACCTAATCTACCTTGTTCTTCAATTCCTCAGCTGTAAAATGAGACTAATATTTCCCTGCCTCCCAAGGGTGCTGATTCATTAATGATCATGAGGCACTCAGATACCTTGGTAATAACGGCAATATAAATACCTAGATAGACTTAGAGTATGTCTACACTACAGACTGTACAGCGGCACAGCTGCGCTCATGTAAGGTATCCTGTGTAGCTACTCTATACTGATGGGAGAGAGCTCGCCTATCGACATAATTAAAGAACCCCCAATGAGAGCGACAGTAACTGTGTTGGCAGGAAAGTGTCTCCCGCCAACATAGCGCTATCCACACCGGTGCTTTTGTCAGTGAAACTTAGGTTGGTTGGGGGGTGTTTTTTTCACACCCCTGACCGACAAAAGTTTTACCTACAAAAGTACTAGCGTAGACATAGCCTATGTTTCAGAAGATGCTTATAATCGGATTCAAACAGAGCTCCTGACAACTTGCTTTTGGCAAAGGCAAGGGCATTTACCTTGGTATCTTGGGCAAATTCCAACTTGATAATTATGTTCCACCTACTTATCTCTCCTACATATAAAATTCTTTTTCACTTCCTTTCATGTAGCTGGAATGACCCCATTTTCATGGCAAGTGCTGCAATCCTTGTATATGAACTTTGATGAATTAGAAAGCACTTTGAGCTTCTCAGAAAGGTGCTGGAAAAGTCCAGAATATTCTTGTTGTTTTTCATTGCCTTAAAACGATTAGCATATTATATGACGTTATGTATTTGTAGGCTGAAAAACATTTAAAAATAAAGACTTTTCATTACTTTAGGGAGGTGCAAATGGAAGAATGGTGACAAAATGCAGAGAATGTTTAAAAATTTCTGAGCTGGTTTTAAAAGTATATGTTAAACTAGGGGAAAACCCCTTGACTACCATATATATATATATTCAGTTATGATGTGTAATGGGAATATACTGAGATCTCCCTAACTTGGTATGCAGCTCAAAAGCCTCAGGCATCACACCTTGCTGCTGTTACTTAACAGCTGGTCCTTGTTATTTTATGAGGGCACAAACCTTGGGAATTCCACACTCTAAAGTCGTTTATCTGGTATCATGTCAGCTCTGCTTGTCAGGACTTAGAAAGAATCATTGTGTGAGGTGATTATTTTTTTAAAATGTATCTGGCAGCAAAGCCTGTTTTGTGTATTTCCTTTAAGAGTAAGACATGTTGAAAAATATGAAACAAGAACAAAGGCTTTATTCATAACTACATACACTTCTGTGGGAGGCTAAATGATGTTTTTGTTTCTTGCTCCACAAAATGCAAGATCTCATGGGAAATTTTTCCAGTGTGAAATTTCACCATATTTTATAAAATGTAAAATTTTCCAAAAGCTTTTTAACTATACAATTTAAAAAGAGGATATCTTCAATAGTTTTTCATAATGTAGTAGGCAGATAATGTGGAGGGCAGTTACTGTCTCAATTTCCCCTTGCTTGTTTGTTGTAGCCTTCTGTTATTTTCTGCCTTATACTAATCTGTAAGCTCTTTAGGACAGGGTCCATCCAGGGCCGGCTCTACCATTTTTGCTGCCCCAAGCAAACAAACAAACAAACAAACAAAAAACGCTTGGACCTCGGACTGCCGCCACCCGAACTGCAGAAGCAGAAAAACAAACAAACAAAAACCCGCTCAGACTGTGCCGCCCCAAGAATGGATGGAATGCTGCCCCTTAGCATGTGCCGTCCCAGGCACGTGCTTGCTCCGCTCGTGCCTGGAGCCAGCTCTGGGTCCATCTTTTTATCATCTGTTTGCACAGTGCCCTGATTTGTGGTTGTGGTTCAGAGGGCAATACAAATAATAAGTAAAGAAATAAAGCCAGTATTTTGGTGCTCTAAAAGAGACAACCTTTCAGCTGATCTCAAACTCAAATTTTGCTCTTGCAGGAATGCATCTGCAAAATTGCATGTACACTTGAAAGTGGGCATGCAAATTGAGTAATTAGTAGCCCATTTGCCACAGTAATAGGCACCTTAACAACAACTGAGATAGAAAAGATAGAATGACTTGATTTGCATGTATAAAAGCCCACTGGTACAGAGAGGGCCTGAGTCTTCATTCTGACAAGTTTTTACATTGGTGCGACTCCACTGACTCCGATGGAATCACTCCTGACCTTACCCCTGTGTAACTGAAAGGAGAATCAAGCCCAGAGTTTTGCAGGCACAAAAAATGGTCAGTGCTGGTTTGCAAGCTGAGCCCACAACTGAAAATTTGACCCTAATTTGAAAATTTGACATGGCTGCAGGGTCCTCTAAAAAAAACTAAAACTTTTATTAGAATGAACCATAATTTCTGGAAATTAGGCCTTTACAAATGGGCTTTAGCACATAGATGGATGATATCACAAGAACTGTCTCCATTCTCTCACTTGCTGGGATTCATTGCAGAATCCTGAGTCTCTAATTGTTAAGGGAGAAAAAAAATTGCTTTTTCTGGCATCACATGTTATAGCAGCCTTAATAAGAAACAGACCAGATTGTTTTGATATATGTGTGTGTGGGAGGAAATCGTTCTTCAGATTCTCTAGAATTGCTACTGTCTTAACCATCCCGTAAAACTGATTTCATACTTCTTTTTCCCATTATGTGTTTATCGGGCAAATCTGTGGGTGTTTTTAATATGTTTTGTTGGAAATATATAATGAGAATTAATATTCTGTAAACACAAGAGTGAAAGACCAGTGGCAGGTATAGGCAGTAGCGGATTTACCATGGAGCTACTGGTGCCATTGAGCCAGGCACACACTCCAGGGGAGCCCCGACCAGGCCCACTCTTCTCCGCCCCCTGCTCTCTCCTGCGGGGGGCAGAAGCTTGGTGCTCCTGGCAGTAAGGCTCCTGCTGCAGTGGGGCAGCCAAGCTCCCCCTCCCCTGCCTCTTCTCACAGCTTGCTCCCTTCCCGCAGCAGCTGGGGCTCCCCTGTTAAGCATGCCCATCAAACCCTCACCCTGACAAGCCCCACCTCCCCTGTATCTGTACCACCCCGATGAGCCCCAACCACCTACCCTCCCCACTGAGTCCCACCCACCTACACCTAGACCCCCACCCAAATGAACCCTCTAGATAAATCTCGTATTAAGCATCTTCACATAACTTTCATATGACTTTGTATTATGCCTCTCTATATAACCTTGTATTAAGCCTATCCATATATAACCTCTAACTTTCATATGGCTTTGTATTATGCCTCTTCATATAATCCTGTATTAAGCTGTTTTCATACAACTTTGTATCAAGTTCTTTGACATAGGAACTTTGTATCAGATCCCTATGTGGAAAAACTTATGGAAAACTTTGTGTTAAGCCTTGGTATAATGTTATAGCCCCCAAGGATAGTTAAAGTAGAAGAAAAATGTCTTTTTGCTCGGAGTAGAATAAGATTCCCCCTCCCCACACTCCCTTAATCAATTGGCATGTTAAATGAATGAGGTGTGAATGAGCAAGGCGTGGAAGGCAAGCACCTCCAGACAGCTAGTTGGAGAGGGGATAGAAGCCAGACCCAAGGACAATCAAACTTATCAAGTAGGCTCACTAAAGAAGGGCAGACATATTGACGGCCTCTGGCAGAGCGGTGGGGTTTAGAATCAAGCACCTTCTTTTGGAAACACCCTCTTTGTTCGAATACTGTTCAACACCCAAAAGGAAGCAGCACAAAGGACCAATGGACACAGATTTTGAATCTGGTATAGATTTGCATGAGAGGGAAGCTGCTATAAATGTGAGGTGTCTTGCAGAGGACTCTGGGTCTTGTCAACATCAGAGCATTGATCCAGATCGGCAGAAGCCCGGCTCCACCCCTCCCCTATCTAACTCACCTGGCCAGTGAAGTTAAGAGGAGCAACTAGTTGGTAACAACAACAACAACAACAACAACAAGATGGAGTGTGTTTGTGTGTGTGTATGTGAGTGCATGAGTGTAATACAGATCATATGCATATAATACAGTGTTGATTGATGCATGTATTACCAATGAATGTAGTGTTTGCCTTATTCCCCCTGAAAAGATCCTGTGCAGTACTTTAAGTACAACCACCCCACCTCCCCTGCACCCAGACTCCCCCCGGCCGCTGAACTCCAACCACGTTCACTTGGTCCCCCCTGCAGACTCCCATTGCCCCTGCACCTGCATCCAGATCCCCCACTGAGCTGCCTGCCCCCAGACTTCCCCCCACACTGTCTCTCTGCACTTGGATCCTGCTGCTGGGCTGAGCCTCCCTGCCCACACCTAGTGTGTGCCTGGCACAAAAGGGGCAGGGCCCCAGGGTGTTTCTGGGGCAGGCATGGCCCTTGTGCTGGGTCAGAGTCAGGTTCAGCCTCACTGCCAAGTCCCTGTCCCAGGGGGATGGGGGAGGCTGCAGGGTATTCTCCCACCTCCATGCAGCCAGTGGCCTGTGCTCCCCACTGCCATGGTGGAGCTTCCACATTTATTTATTATAAACAAAAAATCAGAATTTTAAAATATTATGTACAGAAGTTGATGCAGAATTCCCTCAGGAATATGGGGCGCTGTACAGCTGTGATGGTGGGACTGTGAGGGGGGTGCTGGACAGTAGGGGATCTGTGGGTGGGGGAGCTGGGCAGGGGGTATGTTGTGCAGGGTGCTGTGCAGTTGTGGTGGGAGGTCAGTGGGAGGGGTCTCTAGGCAGGGGGTGCTGGGCATAGGGATCTGTGGGGGAAGTCTCTGGGTGAGGGGGCACTGGCATAAGGGCAGGGCACTGGGCAGGGCGCAGTGTGGAAGGGGCACTGGCAGCACAGGGCTGGGCGGGCCAATGTGCGTCTAGCAGTCTGGGGTTTGTAAACAGTGCCCTTGTGCTGGGCTAAGTGGGGCCACTCCTCCTGCGCTGCGTCTCATTGCTCCCAATTGGCCCCACACTCTGCGGACTGCCCCCCCATCACATGCCCTATTTCCCCAATGGGGGCCCACAAATATGTTTGGGGCCGGGCCCACAAAAAGTTAATCCGGCCCTGGGTGTAGGGGAAGTTGATATAAAACAGGGATAACGTACTGTAAAACTAATGTAATGAGTTGATTCTTCTCCAATTGTAGTCAGTGGCAAAACTACTGACTTCAGAATGAACCTCACGTGGTATAGGGAGGAGGTCCAAAGGGAAAAAATTGGAATAATCCCACTCTCCTCCC